>NW_027186048.1:47700-91054 GCF_028583685.1 Petaurus breviceps papuanus
AGAGAGAGAGAGAGAGAGAGAGAGAGAGAGTAGTATAAACAGGAGGGAAATAGGATGGAGGGAAATACATAGTTATCATACCTGTAAATATGAATGGAATGATTTAATCCAGAAATCAAAGTAGATAGAAGAATGAATTAAAAACCAGAATCCTACAATATGCTGTTTACAAGAAACACATCTGAAGCACAGATACAGGCAGAGTAAAGGCTGGAGCAAAATCTATTATGCTTCAGTTGAAGCAAAAAAATGGTGGGATACCAATGGTGATCTCTGAGGAAGCAAAAACAAAAATAGATTGAATTAAAAGGGATAAGAAAAAAACTGTATCTTGCTAAAAGGTACGAAAGCAATGAAGTAATATCAATAATAAACATATATGCACCAAATTGTATAACATCTAAGTTTTGAAAGAACAACTTAAATGAGTTACCAGAAGAAATAGATAAAACTATACTAGTGGGAGACCTCAACATTCCTCTCTCAGAAACAGATAAGCTTAACTAAAAAGTAAACAAGAAAGAAGTTAAGGAAGTAAATAAATTTTAGAAAAGTTAGACTGATAGACTTTAGAGAAAAACTCAATGAGAACAGAAAGGAATATATGTTATTTTCAGCAGTACATGGCATTTAAAGAAAAACTGCCCATGGATTAGCAGAGGTTTCAAATTTATTTAACCTACCATCCCCTTTTGAAAAAAAAGATTACTTAGCACCCCCCTGAAAATCCACTTTCTTTAATGCTTTAGTGGGTTTTAAATAAAATTTGCATAATTTCAAAAACATAATGTTTTTTTAAATGACACCTCTTAAATTCAATAATTTATTGTAAATTTGTGGGATTTTTCCTGCATTGAAATTTTGATGATGAAATATTGTGCCATTTAACCAACAGTAATGTATTGTAAACAAATCATTACAGGTACATATTCTTGCTGATGCATGCTGGAGTTCCCGACAATGTGCAACACACTTACCTGTCAATACTTCCTTATTAAGATCTCTTTGTGGACTTGACCCACTGATCAGTTATAACTTGCATTTTGTGTACTTATTTTGAAAATAATGTAATCACTATGACTTTAACTCAGTTACACAACAGTTGAAACATGTACCAAAGGTTTTTCAAAATTTTCTTATAGGAGCAGCTAGGTGGTACAGTGAATAGAGCACTAGCCCTGGAGTCAGGAGGACCTGAGTTCAAATCCAGCCCCAGACACTTAACACTTACTACCTATGTGACCTTGGGCAATTCACTTAACCCTAATTGCCTTGCCTTGCCCCTTCCAAAAAGCAAAAAAAAAAAAAAATTCTTATTGTCTCTCCTTTTCTTATGCGTATTTTTATTCAATCCCCCCCTGGAAATGCACCTTAATGTTCCTCCAGATTGTTACACCACCCCCCAAGGGGCAGTATTACCCACTTTGGGAACTTATGGATTAGAACAAAAAAAGTCACAATCAAATGCAGAGAAACAGAAATATAAAATACAGCTTAGTCAGGTCTTTTGCAATAAAAATTATATTCAATAACAGTCAAAAGACTTATTACAAATTTGGAAACTTATCCATCAAATACTAAAGAATAAACCATCAAAGAACGAATCACAGAAATAATCAATAATTTCATTAAAGAGAATGACAGCAATGAAAGAACTTAACAACATTTATTGGATGCAGCCAAAGCAGTATTTGGGGAAAATTTTATATACCTAAACACTTCAAACAAACAAACAAACAGAGAAAGAGCAGATCAATGAATTGGGCCTGAAACTAAAAAAATTAGAAAAAGAACAAATTAAAATCCCCCAAATAATTACCAAATTGGAAACTCTGAAAATCAAGAGATTAATAAAATTGAAAGTAAGAAAACCACTGAACTGATAAATAAAACTAGCAGCTGGTTTTATGAAAAAAAAAGTCAATAAAATAAACCATTGGTTAATTAGATTTTGAAAAAAAGAAAACCAAATTCCCAGTATTGAAAGTGAAAGGAATAAGAGAAAGTTAAAACAATTATTAAGATCTATTTTGCCCAAATATATGCCAATAAATCTGACAACCTAAGTGAAGTGGATGAATATTTACAAAAATATAAATTGCCCAGAATTGCAGAGAATACTTGAAAACTCCAATCTTAGAAAAGGAAATTGAACAAGCCAGCAATGAACTCCCTAATGAAAAGTTTCAAGGACCAGGTGGATTCACAAGTGAAAAATTTTTTTTTTTGGTCTTTTTGGATGGGGGAAGGCAGGGCAATTGGAATTAACTTACTTGCCCAAGGTCACACAGCCAGTAAGTGTTAAATGTCTGAGGCTGGATTTGAACTCAGGTCTTCCTAACTTTGGGGCCGGTGTTCTATTCACTGCACCACCTAACTGCCCCCACAAGTGAATTTTATCAAACATTAAAAGAACAACAAATCTCAATACTATATAAACTATTTGGAAAAAGATATTGGTTTTATCACACAAATATGTTGCTAAGAGTAAAACCAGGATAAATGAAAACAGAGAAGGAAAATAAAGACCAATTTCCTTCATGAATATTGATAGAAAAATTTTAAGTAAAATGCTAGCAAGGAGATTACAGGAATAAATATCACAAGGATCATACACTAAAACCATCTGGGATATACACCAGGAATGGAGGGCTCCTTCAATATTAGGAAAATTTTCAGCATAATTGACCACAGCAATAACAAAACCAAAAATATACATATGATTATCTCAGATATAGAAAAAGCCTTTGACAAAGTACAAAACCCACTCCTCTTAAAAAACAGTGGAGAGCATAGGAAAAAGGGAGCTTTTTTTTTTGAGGAGGGAAGGCAAGGCAATTGGGGTTAAGTGACTTCCCCAAGGTCACACAGTTACTGTGTCAAGTATTTGAGGCTGGATTTGAACTCAGGTCCTCCTGACTCCAGGGTTGGTGCTTTATTCACTGCGCCACCTAGCTGCCCCCAAAAGGGAGCTTTTTATAAAGCAATAAGTAATTCCTATCTAAAACTGTCAACAAGGATTATCTGTAATAGAGACAAGCTAGAAGCCTTCTCAATAAGATCAGGGGTGCAGCAAGGTTGCCCAGTATCAGCCCAGTGTCACCACTATTATTCATTATTGTACTAGAAATGTTAGCTATAGCAATAAGAGAAGAAAAAGAAATGGAAGTAATTAGAATAAGAGGTGAGAAAACAAACCTCTCACTCTGTGCAGATGATATGATCCTATTCTTAGAGAATCAACTCACAAACCAGTTGAAATAATTGACAACTCTAGCAAAGATGCAAGATATAAAATAAATCCATATAAATCATCAACATTTCTATATATTACCAACAAAATCCAGCAGCAAAAGACAGAAAGACAAATTTCATTTAAAAGAACTGTGGGCAATATGAAAACCTGGGAGTCTCCCTTCCAAGACAAACCCAGGAACTATATGAATATAATTACAAAACATATTCACACAAATAAAGTCAGATCTAAACAAGTATAAAAATAAGAATTGCTCATGGGTAGGCTGAGCCAATGCAATAAAAATTACAATTCTGCTTAAATTAATCTACTTATTCAGTGCCACATCAATCCCCAAGTTTTGGGACGAAAAACCAAATATTTGACAAAAACTGCTAGGAAAACTGGAAAAAAGTATGGCAGAAACTAGGTACAGACCAACATCTCACACCATATACCAATAGAAAGTCAAAATGGGTACATGATTTAGACATAAGGAGTCATGCCATAAGCAAATTAGGGGAGCAGGGAAGAGTTTACCTGTCAGATCTATGAATAAGGGAAGAATTTGGGACCAAACAACAGAGAGAATGGATGTAAAATGAATAATTTTGATTATTTTATATTAAAAATTTTGATAGTATTAAATTAAAAATGTTTTTTGCAGAAACAAAATCAATGCAACCAAGATTAAAAGGAAAGCAGACAACTGGGGGGGGGGGAATTACAGCAAGTAGCTCTGATGAAGGTCTCATTTCTCAAATATATAGAGAAGTGAGTCAAATTCAAAAGATTAGAAGTCATGACTCAATTGATAGTCAAAGGATAGGAAGAGGCAGATTTCAGATGAAGAAATCAAAGCTATTTATAATAATATTAAAATGCTCTAAATAGTTATTGGCTAAAGAAATGCAAATTAAAGCATCTCTGAGGTACTACCTCACAACTATCAAATTGACTAATAAAAAAGGAAAATGAAAAATATTAGAGGGAAGTAGGAAAATTGGGACACTAATGCATTATTGTGGAATTGTAAACTGATCCAAACATTCTGGAGAGGAAATTGGGACTATACTCAAAGGGCTATAAAACTGTGCCTACCCTTTGAACCAGCAATAACACTACCACGTTCATATTCCAAAGAGACTGGAAAGGGAAGATGACCTATTAGGACAAGGGTATTCATAATAGCTCTTTTTGTGGTGGCAAAGAAAGATATCCATCAATTAGGGAATGGCTTCAAACCATGTGCTATATGATTATAATGGGACACTACTGTGCTATAAGAGAAGAAAAGCAGGGTGATTTCAGAAACACTTAGAAAGATTTAAAGGAACTGATGCAGAATGAAGTGTGTAGAACCAGGAGGACGCTGTACACGGTAACAGCAACACTGTATGATGGACCATCGTGTCTTTCCCTTTGAGCCTGATGCCTCCTTGACAAGAACTAAGCGTCTCCTTTTAGAACTCCTTTTTCCTCCCATTGGGAAAGAAAACTCCCAGGACTTTGAACAGCTCCCCAAACTCAGCCCTTTCCCTAGATCCTCTCTAACAAGGAAAGGCCCTTCACAAATGCTAATACACAAACAGCTAAAGAAGGAACTCTTTTCTTTGGCCTGGTCCAAAAAGCTCTGCTAAGGGCCTGGGAACCTGTGAGTGTGACCCAGACGCCAACTTCACCTGTTTTCTTGAGCTGCCATATTTTCCAGAAACACTGGATTAGTATATGCAGGAGGCTGGGACCTTGACCCCCACTTACCTCCCCCCAAAGTCCCACCTCAGAGTATTTTCTCCTTTCAACCTTCACTGCCTTCTCACAAGACAGGACCAGCCAGTGTGGACCAGACACATAAACTGGGAACTCAGACCTTGGAGGACCAGCAGAGCATCCTGCCTTCTAGGTCTGGCAGGGAGAGCTTGGCCAAAAAAGCAAAGGGAAGAGAGAGCAGTTCTAGGGATGTGGGGGAGGGTGCTAGGCATGGATACAGGGAGCAAAGAAAAAACTCCGACAGGTCAGGGAAGAATGAGTGAAGTGGTTGTCCTTGTGACTCAGGGATCATGAGGGAAACCTTTAAAAAGCACACAGTAGGGCAGCACTTGGGGCTAGGGAGGGGAGGGCTCATTAGTGTTTATGGCACCAAAGTGCACTGAATCAATTCCAAGTATTGCAGGAGAGAGCAGGGCAGTGTTGTTATTACTGTTTTCAACTTGCTGCCTATATTTGTAAAGAAACAGTCCACAGATAGGGGATTGCAGGCCTCACAGACAATTTTATTTCTATGGAAATGGCCTTTTTGGGTGATGTTGGTCAAGTCTAAGGACAGTGCACTCACCTGGGCTGGGGGTCTGCAGCTCCCAGGGGCCATTCCCTCTGGCTCCAGGATTCCTCCTTGGGTCAGCCCTTGGTCCTTTGCAGACTAAGCCAGGGATGCTGAAGGATGCCGGGGGCCGGAGAGGGGTGCAGAGAGCCTTCCTTTCTTTCCCAGGGCAGGAGGCCGGTCTATGGAGGATTTAAAGAGGGTCAGGTCCTGCCCTCAGTGCTGAGACTCCAACCTACAGGGAGGTAGGACTTGGAAAAGAAGATGGTCCCACTCTCTCCTGCTCCTTCTTTGCAGTCCCCTTCCCCTCCCCCACTGTCCTTCAGGGAACCAAGAGGCAGAAGGGGCTTGGGATCCCAGAAGGGATGAGACCAGAGCCTGAATGGCTCCTGACTCAGAGCTCTCCCCCAGCTGGTCCTCTGCCCTCCCTGCCTCCCCTTTCCCCAACACACACACACACACACACACACACACACACACACACACAATCTAGACAACAGACTGAGTGTTGGATCCAAGAGGAGGGAAGGTTGTGGGTGGGGAGGGCTCTGGGATGGAGCCACCAGGGAATGATCAGGGGAAGCCTGAGGCTGGGAGACCAAATCCAGTCTGAGATTCAGCCCCCTGGCAGGGGCCTGAGGGCTCTGAAAGAAGAAGGGGCAGGGGAGCAGGAGGCCTGGGGAAGGGGAGCACAGGTGTGGGCTGGGAGGAAGACATTTTAACCCAGCTCATGGCAGGGAGCTCAGGGACACTGCAGGGACAGAAGGGATCCAGGGGGACACTGAGCCTGGGACAGCAGGAGGACTGTGTCCTGGGGTCTGACTAGGAGCTGGGGAGGACTCCTGGGGCCCTCTGGGGGAGCTTAGGCCTGGAATCCCTCAAGGGAGACCAGACACAGGCAGCCAGTGCTGGGATCTGACAGGGAAGCAGCTTAGCAGATGTGGGTCCAGGTGAGGGGGGCCAGGCAGGAGCTTTGGTTCCTATGTCCAAAGCGGACCCTCATGGCATGCAGAACTTTGGGTCCTTACAGGGGGCTTGGTCTGAAGGAAGAACTGAATCTCTAACCAAAAGCTGGGGGCAGAGAGACAGGATTTCTAGGTCCCTGTGTTTAAGTTCTAAATTTTGGGAAAGGGTGACCCAATCTTAAATCTTGGGAGGATGACTCAGAACATTTGAGAAGTGATTGGGAGTTTGGAGATGAGTTAGGAGAGGGAAGATTGTACAGTAGCCAGTCCTGGGAGGGAGGACTGCTTCAAGGGGACCTGAAGGGCGTTCACCACATAGTCAGAGAAGGATTTGACCCAAAGGTAGAAACAATCAGCAGAAGCCAGTAGGTCTGTGAGGGGCTGGCTCAGACCTATCTGGGACCTGGAGGCACAGAGCTGAGGTCTGGAAAGCAGAGATCTCAGGTCCAAAAGAAGGCAGCGTGATCCCAACTCTGAGAGAGGAAGGCAGAGAGATCTCAGCTTTAAACCAGTGAGATCTCAATTCTGAGGAAGAATAGCAGCTCGTTCTGAACTCAAAGAGAAGACAAAGGGATTTCAGTTCCAAGGAAAGAAGAGATCTTTCAGCTGCAAGGGAAGAAGGCAGAGACGTCTCAGTAGAAATTCCACTTTCCAGCCAGCCCCCTCTGGGAGGGTCCTCCCACCCTCTGTGGCCCAGGATGGGCCCTTCCCTCTAGTCACACCCAGGCCCTGGAGCTCAGGACCCCACCTGCCTTTCATTCCCAATCCCTGCCCTCCAACACAAGGGATGCCTTGGCCACTGGGAAGAGCCCTCTCCTGCCCCTAGACCCTCCCAGGCCTCCAAACTCCACCCCTGAGCTCATATTCCACCTGGGCCTCCCCCCACCAGTCTGGCTGGCTCTGAGAGCTCTTCCTCCTTCCTCCCTCCATCACCTCCCTCCCTCAGGTAGGTCTGGGACTTGCCCTCTCGTCCTGAGCAGAAAGACTGCCTGGATAAAACTGGGGTAGCAGTCTAATTGAAAGTGGCGGGTCCTATTCTGCGAGGCGCTGGCAGCAAATGGCCCAGTATGATAACTGAGATGTTGGATCCTCTACAGATACTTCAGGCCTCAAAGCAAAAGACACATAAAATTTGGCATTAAGGGGAGATGTTTAGGAGCTGTAAGAACAAGAATTACGTGTGACTGGATCAGAATTACTCTGTTCTACTCTCTGAATGCAAACAGTCTTGAGTGGCAAATGGACAGAAGGATGAAGTTATTTTTCTGTTTCACAACTTCATTGATGTCACTTCACTGGCGATTTTCTTTCCTGTTTTAAATCTGTAACCTTGTTTATGTTATTATGCTTCTAATTTTTCTCTTCTTGGGATTTTTGGGAAACATAGTATAAAAAATGTTCATTTGACAAATGATTCCTAGAGGGTAATGGGATTGTATCCTTAACAAATGAATTCCTCAGATGATAAATGTTGGAGAAGATGTGAGAAAATTAGGACATGGACACATTGTTGGTGGAGTTGTAAACTGATCCAACCATTGCAGAGAGCAATTTGGAATTATGTCCAAAGGGCTGTAAAAGGTGTGCACCCTTTGGTCTAACGACACCACTGATAAGTCTACATCCCAAAGACACCACAAGAGAGAGAAGGACCGACATGTACCAACTCTTTGTGATGGCAAAGAACTGGAAACCGAGGAGACGCCCATCGACTGGGGAATATCTGACCAAGTGTGGCACATGAATGTAACGGAAGGGCATTGTGCTATAAGCAATGAGGAGCAGGTGGAGTTCAGAAAACACCTGCCAAGACTTCTATGAGCTGATGCTGAGTGAGGGGAGAGAACCAGATAACACTGCATCCAGTGACGGCCACACTGTGTGATGGTCGGCTTTACTGGACTTGGCTCTTCTCAGCACTGCAATGATCTAAGACAGTTCCAAAAGACTCATGACGGGACATGCTGTCCACATGCAGAGAAAGAACTCTGGAGTCTGAGTGCAGAGCGAAGCAGACTGTTTTCTCTCTTTTTGTTCTTACTTTCTTGTGTTTTTTCCCTTTTCTGCTGCTTCTTCTTTCACAACATGACTAATGTGGAGATATGTCTAATATAATTGTACATGTATGAACTGCATCAGATTCCTTGGAGCCTTGGGGTAGGAGGAGGGAGGAAAAAAAATTGGAACTCAAAGTCTTATAAAAGTGAATGTTGAAAAAACTATTTTTACACATGATTGGAAAAAAATAAAATACTATTAAGTATAAAACAAAAGGCAAGTGAATTCCAAGACTGACCTGGGAACCACAAAAAGCTGTGTGAGTTCGTGGTTGATTTGCATCACGTGTTGTAACAAATTTGCAAAGAATTTGCAGCCCAATTTTAAAGCTATGTACCATTAAAAAAAAAAAACCACCTAAAGTTGAAAAAAGAAAGAAAAAGCCCACCTCTTTTGATCTGGATGCTGTGAAATTATGAATTAAGCTGTGGGAGAGGGTGGTTACAATGTGTAAACACTGGCAAGTATTTAATTGGGTATATTTCACTTTAACATAAGAATAAATTATTCTTTGGGAAAACTACAAAAGACCCTGTAAATTCACAAGTCTGTTTACACGTTGTTTTCTATATAGAAGGGATTTCATCTGATGGACTGTCTGGCCACTGATGATGAAAACCACAAAATTGCACTTGAATACTATGTAATGAAATGACATCTTTGAGCCACCTTAGTCTAAAGAAACCCCAGCCTTGAATCCCAGCCGGCCTCCTTCCTTGACTAGAGCTGATACTGTTGGATCTTAGGGCACAGGAAAGTAGAGGATGCCTCGATGTGAATTCAACAATGCTTTACCAGTCAGTAAACATTTATTAAGCACCTACTAAGTGCAGGCCAGCAGGCCAAGTGCTGAGGACACAAAGATGAAACAGCACCTCACATTACCATGGTTTATGTGAAGAAATGTCTACTAAGCTCCTAGTGCAGCAGGAAACACATAGACTCTGGTGCTGCCAGGGACGGAAAATAAAACACAACAGGAGCCAACTAGAAAACGATTTAAATAAACACAGACACAGACACACTCACACATACACACACAGAGACATACACATCTACACACAAGGAAGCAGCAACAAGAATATCATGGCCATTCCCGGCAGAGAGTGGACAGATAATGGACAGAGCGTGGCCCTGCTATCAAGTCCGTGGTGGGAAAGGAGCCTGGAAGACTCAGGAGACAAGAAATAACCCCACCCCCAATGTTACCCGGGTGACAGAGCCACTCAAGACCCAAACCCAGGAGAAGAGAATGACTTCCGAACGTCACCGAGTTTACTTATATATGAAAAGGTTAGCAGAATTCTTAACAGTGTCATCATTCCTGAGGAAGTGGGAAAGAAAGGTTGGGCAGGGGCAGCTGGGTGGTGCAGTGAATAGAGCATCGGCCCTGGAGTCAGGAGGACCTGAGTTCAAATCTGGCCTCAGATAGTTAACATTTACTAGTTGTGTGACCTTGGGCAAGTCATTTAACCCCAATTGCCCTGCCTTCCCCCTAGAAAAAGACAAACAAACAAACACAGGATGGGGCTGAGTTGTGGATGATGGCTAGATTCTAAAAAACCAAACTGGGTAGGAAAAAGTCAAAAGGAAGAATTCTCTCCTAAAAAATGGAGCATGAAAGAAAATGCAGAGGAAGCAGGTGGGGGTGAAGGCTGGTAAGGTTGGGACCTTACTCAGGGGTTGAAGAAGAAACAAGCTGTACTTCTGCAAGAGTGTAGAAGGCTTCTGAACTTCCATAGAGATGGAAAACTGGGTGGCAGGAAGGGGGAGGGACTTTGCTAAGGGTGTGGAGATTAAGATGTGGGAGGGTGGGGGGAGAGGATAGGGAGGGCCTCTGAGGGGGCGGGCAAATAAGGAATAGGAGGGTAGGGGAAGAACATAAGGTAACAGGATTGGGGTAAAAAGGCCGGAAAGAACCATAGTGAGTGAAAATGAGGTGCCGGGAAATTCACAAAGAGAAATTCTAACAAAAATTAAAGAGAAATCCTTGAATAATCTGATTTTTAAAATAGAGAAAAAACCAAATCACTAATAGCAAAAATGAAAAGGGTAAATACACCACTAACGAAGGTGAAATGAAAGAAATTATGAAGTTATTTTGCTCAATTGTGTGCCGATAAATTTAACGGTCTAAGTAAAATGGATGAATATGTACAAAAATAGTAATATTACTGATTTATTGTTAAATTGTATTTATTAGTATATTTGATAAATTTGATTACATAAATAGTAAATTAATTATCTGGAATAATAGGCAGAGAAGGGATCCTACCAAACTCCTTTTATGAAACAAAAATGATCCTGATACTGATACCTAAACCAGGTAGAGAAAAACCGAGAAAGAAAATTACATATGAATTTCATTAATGACTATCCATGCAAAAACCCTAAATATAACATTAGTTAAAAGGTTACAAAATATTACAAAGATTATACATTATGACCAAGTGGGATTTAACCAGCGTGCAGGGAAAACTCTTATCATAATTGATTCTGTCAGCAAGAAAAGCATCTTAAAGGTCACACGCTGGCGTCAACACACTCAGAGAAAGCTTTGGATGAAGCGCTCCGCTCTTCCCTAATAAAAGCACTCGAAAGTGTTGGTGTAAATGGCTTATTCCTTCAGTTGGTAAAAAGCCAAGGACAACAAGGAACGTTAGAACCAAACTGAAAAACCCAGAAGACGCAAACTCTGCCCTAACAAAGCCTCAGTGGGACAGGGAAGAACCCTCGGCCGGCCTGAAGGCCGGGACCGCGCCGGGCTCCAGAACCGGGCCAGCACCAGCCACATCCCGGAGGCAGCCCGGCCCGGGCACGGCTGTGTGTGAGTCAGCGTGCCGGGGGTCCTGGGCCTCCTCCTGTCCTTGGGGGGGGGGGGGGGGGGGGGGGGCGGCAGACGCAGAAAAGGCGAGCTTCTGTTCTACGGGAAAAGCCAAATGCCCTTTCACCAAACGCCCCCAGACTCACGCCCGGCCTCCCTGCACCCCCCAACCTCCTGGCACACTCACCCTCGGCCCCTCCCGCACCCCGACACGCTCACCTCAGACAGCCAGGCAGCCCGATGGCCAAGGCTGACAGTAGCTAGACTGCGCCTGCGCCCCAGGCCCCAGCCCAAAAAGGGCGGAGACACCCTCGGAATGGCCAACAAAGTCGAGGGGCGGGTCCTCTCCTCAGAGGCTGGGGAAGGTGCTTCCGGTTACAACGAGCGGCCTTCTGGGAAATGTAGTTCGACAACCTTTACCTTTACAGACGCGGAGCTGGGAGGCGTTCCAGTCCTGGGGGGCGGGACCTTCTTGGCCACATGACCCGGAAGTGTGGGTGAGCAGCGCCCCCTCCCGCTCGCCTGGGTGACTGCGGAAGAGGGGGGCCTTCTGGGGCCCTCAGCCCGCCGCCATCCCGTTCCCGCCTGGGGTGAGGCCGGGTACCTGCTTCCGGCTTCTTGGCGGCTCGGGACGCCCTCCCTCACAGGGGCTCGTCCTCCCCAGCACCCCAGACCCCAAGGCTTCCGAAGCGGGGGTCGGGGGAGCCCCCGGTGGCCGCAGTGGGGCCGAGCTGAAAGAGGGGCTCCCTGGGGAAGGGGCTTGAGAAGGGGCCTCCCAAACCGGGAAATGCAAGGAGAAATGTTGATTCCGGCAGGGCCACTCATACCTGGGCATAAACTTGTAGGACTTGTTCTTCTTGCTAGAAGGAATGTCAGCACATTCCCTCCTCACCCTGACTTCCTGGTGACCTTTAAGAATCTCGACCATCCCCCCTGGCCCCTATAGAATCGGCGCCAAGCCGCTATCTCTAAGGCTCATACTTGTCTGTCACCCAATCCCTGACCTGTGTGTTTCCCGCTCTCCCCAAGAACTGTATAAAAGAAGGTCCTCCATCTTAAGTGTATGGTTGGACCCGGGCTCGAACCCGGGAATAAATGTTTGCCTTCTTTGTCAGTCTCGTAGTCTCTGTTTTTCCCCTGGTACCACGTTTCATTTGGAGGCCCCAGCGAGATGCTCTCGACATCTGGCTCTGCACGGCGCCGTAAGTCAGGCCTGACCTTCAAGTACCTTTTTATTTCTTGGTTTCTGGTTCTGGTTCTCATGAGATCTGGTTTGGTCCGGGAATAGGTGGGACGCTGCCGTTAATTCCTGGTACCCTGGCCAAGGGAGGGGAAGCCCCCCGAGGCTTCTGGTCCCACCTAATTACTGCTCTGGTTAGGTGATTAAATTGTGGGTTCGAGTCCCACTTAGTTGCTTGTTTAGAATGAGTGGTACATGTTTTGAGTGATTGGTACTGTGCACAGAACTGTAACGTGTCATATCTTGTGTTTCTGCTGTGTTCTGTCCCTTCTGTGTCCTTGTTTGTCCTATCCAGTCATCAGGTCCATTATGGGCCAAGGGTCATCCACAGCCGGCCCGTGTACTCCTTTGAAATGCCTTATGGACAACTTCACAGACTTCCAGAAACGGGCCTCTGGCTATGGGGAGTCTGTGACCAAATTTAATTTAGAAAAGTTCTGTGCCATTGGCTGCAACGGCAGGACATTCCTTTGAAATGCTGTATCTCTTTCCCTCCTTCTTTCCCCTGCTGCTGAGTGCAGGCTGGAAAGGGAGAGAAAGAGAGCAAAATATTGTCTTGTTTAGGTTATAGGATGGTAAATGCAAGTGAAAGAGTACAGGAGAAATGTTAGGTTGGAATTAGAAAGAAATAAAGTATGTATATGGTTTTAAAGGGGCTTTAATCAAAGTCCAACAGGAAGAGTAGACAGTAGTAAAAGCAAGAAAGTTTCAGCATGTAGCAAAGAAAGGAACATGGGTAGGAAGTTAAGATAGTATAAGTTAGTTGCTATTGAAAAGTGTGAACAGAAGTTTTAGGATCTTTAAAAGTTTGAAAATCTCCTCTTCATTCCACTCTGGCCAAGTGGAGTGAGGAGAGGGTGATGGGAGGGGGAGGGAATCTTTTCCCTCAGAACAAAGAGGCAGGTAGATTAACATTTAACTATTTCCTGCCTCACTTAAAAGAGAAAAGTTTTGTGTAACAGAGTGCAACTAAAAGGCAACTGAATGCATTCTGGTCATCTTTGAAAAGTGTCACTCCTAATTTGATGCTAAAGAAAAGTCAGAATTCATTTTACTATTTGGCATTTAGGCAAATTGGAATATTTTCCAAGATTTGATACATAAGGTGAGATTTTTGGGTTCTCTAGAACTGGGATAAGGGAGTAGGCGCCACTCCCTCTCCCCTTGCTAGGGAAGTCAAAGCTATCACTTTCAAAGAAGTTTCTAAGGAGTGGACACAAAATTTATTGGAGTAAAAGTTGGAACAGCTAAAAACATTGGGGGGAGGCATAGCAGCTATATTGAGGGCCCCTGGGGCATGCAGACGACCCTCTTTCCTTTCAAATCCCGGGGTCCACAACCAAGCTCTGCAACTGTGGGGAGAGGAGAAAAGCCTCTGCACTTGGTAAGCCTAATTTTCTATCAATAATTTTGGTATGTGATGAATCGGAAACGCAATTAATGTCATTATGTCATTGTTCTATTATGGTATCTCTAAATTGTAAAGTCCTCTTATACTGTAAAAATTGAGTGACAAAAAGCAGTTTTCAATCTGAGTTTTGTTGAAACTAAAAGATGGAGAAAAAGTTGTGTAAAACTAGCTATGTTACTTTATCAGTTCTGCTAACCCTATGTTATAATGTTATTTTCATGTGAATTGGATTTTTTATGTTATAATATCTGATGGTTTAAAGCTTTTATATTTGGGATACAAACAAGTAGTAACAATACTGCCAATATTTACTGTGATAGCTGATTGTCCATTTAACTTTTTGGCTATTCTGGAAATATACAGTGATTATAAGTTGACTGGTTGTATGGCATTAAAAAAAAAAGGGGATTTTAGTTTAGTATAACTTCATGTGGAGTGTTAAGGTCATCAGATTTGTAATTCATTTGTTTTTATTTCGAAGTTCAAATTTGAGATGATATCATTACTGGTAAACATCTGTACTATCTATGCTGTATGAGAAGCAGTTTCTCTTAAAGTTTTGGAGTATTGTAATTTGGGAAAATCTTAAGCTTCCAAGTCTATCTTTGTTTAAAAGGAAGTTTCAGTTAAGATTGTTTGAAATTGTAAGACTGTTAACTAAGTTATTGGGCTACTGTTTTAATGCTAAAACCTAAAACTGTGACAACTTTATACTGACTAGTTCTGCTCATTCAGAACAGTCCCTCTACTACTGTATAATGTTGTAAAATTACCTGGGAAAGCGAACTTGTATGAAGCTCCTAAACTATAAGCTTGACTTACTGAGAAGCAGCAAAGTCTATGTACAAAAGAGTAAAAAGGATCTCTAACAATTGGCCTTACCAGGACAATCTCAGAAAATTGTGAAGGGAAAGATGTTAAAGGGAATCCCTTATGTATATGAGTCCTGGCAAATCTTTGTGGTATATTGCAACTTAATGAGAATAAATTGATGTTAAGATAAGAAGGTTTGGGGACAAATGGGGATTTCCAAGCCCCTCCTGTCTCTAAATAGTGGTATGGATACCTTTGTATCAGATGGTTTAAGTATGTTGAGAAGGGTGTGAGGAAGTTTTAAGGAAGACAGAAAGATTTGTAACTAGATTTTATAATTAATAGCTCAATCATATTTGAGAAGAAAAGGAAATAAGAACACAAATGGCAATATTGAATCATTATCCCATGGACTGAGATTGGGATTATAAAGTTACTGTAGAAAAGTTATATCTGTGCATATGTCATAGGGATCCCAGTGTATTTCAAAGTATAATTGGGTATTAATGCCATGGACTGAATTAGTTGTTGGGATTAAATCAGAGACACTTTAGTTGAGAGAACGGAAATTTTAGTGTGAGATCAGATTAAGCATAGTTACAGAAAGATGAGGAATCTTGGGCAGTAGATGCAAATCTATTAGGGCAATGATTTATAAACCTGATGGGAGATTTGACTTTACGAACAAGAATAAATATAGAAATGAACGCAGGCTATTTGAGGCTCACTTTAGAGATGTTCCTTAACCAATTTGAGATTATAATCATACCTTAAACGGATTGTTGGGGCTTGTTATTTAAGATTTGATGGGACTGTTAACTGACTATTCCTCTGAGTCTAACTCCAGGAATGGACATTAAGAAAGGCTATCTAAGCCATCTGAGCTACTGATCCATGATGCCAGACCCTATGAGGTACAGATATGGAAGGCCTGTGAAGTGTGGGTATGGAAGGTCGGGAGAACGACTGTTCCGCATGAGCTGAGGTAGGATTCTCCTGACTCGACCCTCCCAGTGACACCTGGCAGACTCTGAGCTGGGCTCAATGCAGATTGCAGCTTAGTACACATTTTGCCCAGAACTGACATTCTGAAGTTGGGGGAAATGGTTTCCTCATTACAGCTTTGTCCCTATTCTTGGTGGCAAGTTTCAATAATCAAAAGTTTTGAAGATGCAACAAATCTATTAAATACTTGATTCTGGAACATCTTAAGTTACTAAGCTATTAGGCTCAGGATTTGGCATAGGTATTCCTGTATAAGTCAGGGTCCTTTAGTTCTTTGTAATAATGTGAGGACAAGTAGGTCAAGGTTTTATGGGAATATTATTCTGTTATTTAGTTAGTATCACTTGTCTCAGCTTTCTCATGATTGGCTAATGTTAAAAGGAGAATAGTTTCTGGACTACTTAGTAAATATTTTAATTGTTGTAACTGTTAGTATAAGGTGAATCCTTTAGTGAAATCCCATCCTCCTGGTGAAGGGATTAATAATGGACTAATGCAGACATATAAGGAACTAGTTTTAATGTGTGATCATGACAATTGACCAGGACTCCAATTTTAATTTTGTATGAAGAATAAGGGTTCAGGATGGGTAATTTGAATTGGTTCTAAGGTTCCTTTTGTGGGGAAATAAAACTGCCAAATCCCCTGGAAACTCTCTGTTAATTAAGCAAGGTCATTGGGAAAGGAATAGTTTTAGTCATGTAGTTTTTAAATGAACCTAACTTGCTAAAAAGTTGCAAGCATTAAAAAGGATTTTTATCAATTGGCTTCTAAATTTCAGAAGGAAAGATTGGAATTCCTTGCAGTTGTGGAACCTGATAAATCTTTATTGCTTATAGCAGCTACAAGAGAATAGAAATATTATAACTGGCTCTAAGCTGTGATTGTTGAGGCTTGTTGTTTAAGGTAAAAGGCATTTGGGACCATAACTAAGTTTTATTTTGAGTTTGAATTTGGGTATAGTTATCTGCATTAAATCAGTATCTGAGAAAATGCCACAAGCTACTCAGAGCCTGTACTGTGGACAGGTGGAAGCCTGCATTTGGTAAAGGCTGGAGGGACAATCTTAGCCTCGGTCTGGGATGGGATCCCTCCTGGCTCAGTTTACCTATGGGGTTCCTTTGAAAAGGAATGTTCCCCACCTATTCCTGAGTCTAGCATTGAGGTGGAATGGATACTGCATGGTTGGATATCTGTAACTAATCTGAATTTAAACAGAATCAAGGATGTTCTATCCTGTCATATTTGGAATGTCACAGGTCCCTGTTTTTTTCCTTCTATAGCAGGTTTCTATGATCGGAGCAGGGAGTCAGTAAAGGATGTGAGCTCTTTCGTGTTAGCCTACTGGAAAATCTAATATTATTTTTATCTAGGATTAGAACATGTACAGAAAGTCATGCAAACTGCTTAAGATCATTCTAAAAGTTTTATGAGTCTTGAACTGTTTTAAAGAAGGGAAAATACTTTTAGAAGAAATTTTAAATCTCTAGTGGGATTTTGAAAGGCCTATTCTATGGGAAAATATGAAGGACAGTGAAATAGTCTGAGTAATGGGTTATACTAGCCCATACTCACCCCACTTCTGGTCAATTTTCTCTTCCTCCTTTTTGGCCCTTGTTTGTTTAATCTTTTGCTAGATTTGTGTCTTTTAGGCTCAGCACCCTTCACTGGCAGGTGACTCTTCTGCCGGGAACATTGTCGGCTGAGTATCAACCGTTGCCTGAAGTCGTTACCCATCACCCCTTGGACCTGGCATCGGCCAAATTCCGGACCTTGGCTATGGACCCCACCCCTTGAACGATGATACCCTGAGAGGCAGGGGAAGCTCTTCGCCCCTCCCCAGCGGGAAGTAGCTCGGGAGGCTGAGATCATCGTCCTGTGCCCCCAAATGATTTCGGGTGTCATCTGTTTAAGGGGGGAATGATGGGGTACTTGGGGTCTAGGTCAATTTGTGAAACCAACTTGTGAAACCAGTCTGTGAAATTGTAACTGCAATTTGTATTGTGAAGTTGTTATCTGTAAAATTCCTTTCCCAACCTCCTACTCTGCCCCTTCCCCCTATCCAGAATTCCACCTAGGCAACACCCTTCGACCCCTTTTGTTCTTACTTAATCTCTTGATTAAGTAATCAAGGCCAGGGCTGGCTCACACCCTCCTTTGTTCTTGCCTTTTGTCTCCTTAACGACCTGGCCCAAATCTTATCTAAACTGTCTATTCACATGCTCCCCTTGGTCAGCTCTGACCTTTGTCTATGCATTGAGGCCCCCTCTCCTTACTTTTATTCAGGTGAGGGTGGGCGAGAGCATGCAAATTTGCCTAGACAGAAAAGAGCCCCCATACTTGTACCTCTGCTTTTAGGACTTGGGATTGCCGGGTACACTGCAGTAGGGACCACGGCTTTGGTTAAAGGTAATGAGAATTTCTTATCTCAGCAGGCAAATTGATACCGATTTAAGCACCCTGGAGAGATCTGTGGCCCATCTGGAGGAGTCTCTCTCCTCCCTGGCTGAAGTGGTGCTTCAGAATCATAGAGGTCTCGATCTCCTCTTTATGAAGCAAGGAGGTTTCTGCCTAGCTTTGGGGGAAGCTTGTTGTTTTTATGCTAACCGCTCGGGCGTCATAAAGGATGGTCTGAGCCAGCTTCGAAAGCGCTTGGCAGATAGGGAAGAGGCACACCAGGCCCAGAACAATTGGTATCAATCCCTTTTTTTTCATGGTCCCCTTGGCTCACCACCTTGTTGACTGCCCTCGCTGGTCCCCTAGTGCTACTCCTTTTGGCTGTAACCTTTGGCCCTGTGCTTTTTAGATCTCTCCTGAACCTTATTAGGTCACGAACGGATGATCTCCGCCTTATGCTCTTAAGGCCCCACTATCATGAACTCCCCGAAGATGACCATGAGGTATGAAATCTAAGATTAGATTCCGTACAAAAAAGAAGTGGGGAATGAGAAGGGGCCACCCATACCAGGGAATAAACTTGTAAGACTTGTTTTTTGCAAGAAGGAATGTCAGCACATTCCTTGCCTCACCCTGACTTCCTGGTGACCTTTAAGATTCCAGTACTGAATCTCGACCATCTCCCCCTGGCCCCTATAGAATTGGCGCCAAGCCACTATCTCTAAGGCTCATACTTGTCTGTCACCCGATCCCTGACCTTTGTGTTTCCCGCTCTCCCCAAGAACTGTATAAAAGAACTCGGAGAAGACACTCGGGGTCCTCCATCTTAAGTGTATGGTTGCACCCGGGTTCGAACTCGTGAATAAATGTTTGTCTTCTTTGTCAGTCTTGTAGTCTCTGTTTTTTCCCCTGGTACCATGTTTCATACCACGTTTCAGGGCTCAGATGGAGCCGGGGCTCTGGGAACCCCCCCGCCCCATGACCTCCCATTAAATCTGGTCATTTGATGAAGCGTTTGCGTGGGCCTGAAGCCTTATGTTGTGGCTGGGCCCAGACCTCTGTTACCAAACTTCCCACCCTGGAACTGGCCTAGCCCCCATTGTCTGTGGGCTCTAGGTGGCTTCCCACCCTTAATCCCTCACTGACTCCTCCTGAAGACCCTCCCCCCCATGTCTCCGTGTCTGTGACAGCACCACGGAATGACCTTGAGCAGACTTACTCTGTGTTAATACAAGCGAACTTTTAATAAGCTTTACTTTTCTCTGGCTCAGAAGACTTGAGTCGAATTCATTGGGCAGGACCCGGCGTGTTGGCATTTTGGGGTCTCCAGAGCAGCCCTAACTCTCTTTATGGAGAACCTCTTCAATGGGCCTGGGGGCCGAGTCACCAAGGGCTCATAGTTGGTCCCTACTGCCCAGAGAAGGGATGGTATAGACGGAGCAGAGTGGGGGCACGAAAGGGGGCGCTGCCCGTAGCTTAGCCCCAGGCCGAGGTGGGGGAGCCCCGGGACCCACGTCGGAATGTCAGGGTGGGCGCCGTGGAACCTGCTCAGAAAAACTAGAGCCAGACTCCCCCTAGTCCAAGCACAGGCTTTACTGAGACTGCCGCCTCTCCTGGAGTCCGCTAAATTCCCAGAGGAACCAGTAGCTTCAGAGATAGCAAGACAGAGTTTTATAGGGCAAAGATGCAATTACGTCACAGAAATCTGCACAGAAGAGAGGAATATCATCAATATAAAGAGGCAGGAGGAGTTTGTTAAGGGATGAGGTGATGGTGGAGAAGTCCCATCTATGGTTCCCTGGTTAAACATTCTGGTCATGCTGCCCTCCAACTGGTTAGCTATTGTGGTCCTGTCTGGTTAAGACAGGTAGTTAGGTATTGCTTGGTAGAAAGGGAATCCTTCCCCGCCCATTATGTTCTTGGGTTCATCAGATTCTGGGCCCCTGCATTCAGTTCTGTTTTTTCTCATCTCATTGGTTCCCCTTCATCTCTCATCACTTGGGGCAGAGTGGAACCTGGGGAACCACATCCAGTGTATAGCATACAAACCCAATGACTCCAGCAAGGTGACCGGGAAGCCCCAGGCAAGCGGGCCTCTGAGTAACTGCCCAGAGCCCGTGTCTGAGGTCAGAGGAGGAAAGGGGCCTCCCCCCCAGGGGGCAGGGTTATCTCCCCTAGCCGATGTGCCCCTGGGGTTGGATTCCCCACTCTCTTCTCTCTCTTTCTAAGTGAGGATTTATCTACAGGGAGAGAGAGGGTTAGTCTCCCCTCTGGTGTAAAGACAAAATGCGCCAGTAAAACCCCAGAAGGAAGGCAGATGAGAAGGCCTCTCCTAGGGCAGACATCCTGGTCATTCTGTTCTGACTCAACCCCTTGGCCCCCTCTCTTCCAAGACCTGCACTGTCCTAGGGGCCACTGGGGGGACCTTATCCTGCCCATGGACCTCAGATAGGGTAGTGGATTTGGGAAAAGGCACCATAACCCACTCCTTCCTGGTTATGCCTGTCTGCCCTTACCCTCTCCTAGTCTGGGACCTGTTACCAAAGCTTCACGCTACTATTTCCTTCAGTCCAGGCCCCTCTGCCTCTCTGGCAATTTCCTCTCTGCACACCCCACCCCCAGCTTCCATCTTGGTCATCATGCCCCTAGCTTTTGGGTTCCTCCTCCATGAAACCACCTCCCTCTCTAACGCATCCCCTTTGTTAGCAAGCCTCCTTGAATCCCACACTGGGGTGTCTGGCCTGACCTCTCATCATCCTCTGGTGGTTGTGCAGCAGCTTGCCACTGCATCCCCTGCCTCAGTCCGCCAATATCCCATGTCCTCTGAGGCCCATCCCGGCTGCGGGAGGCAGGCATTCTAGTGCCCTGCCAAGCCTCATGGAACACCCCCCTTTACCCATTCAAAAACCCAGCGCCTCTGACTTTAGGCCCATTCAGTATCTGCGGGAGGTGAAAAAGTGGATAGAGACCATTTACCCAACTGTTCCAAATCCCTATACTCTCCTCAGCCTCCTTCACCCTTGACATTGTGTCATTGTGTTCCTCGGACCTGAGCTTAACTTCTGACTGCTTGTATGCAGGAACACCTTTGTGCTGACAGCCCCCATGTTAGTCCCTATCCTAGTTGGCCTTGGCATGGCAGGATCGGCAGCAGTGGGTACCACAGCCCTAGTGCAAGAGAACAGTCCCCTGGACTCAGTAGAGTCCAAGTTTCAACTATGAACAAGAAAAAGGGGGGAGTGAAGTGCCCACCAGAAATTATACACCAAATCCCCCTAAACCTGCCAGAAGGGGCCCCTACCAGGGTCCCTGGAAATCACCTAATAGGCCACAATAGTGAAGGAACTTTTCACCTGTGTTGCTAGAAAACATGCCCCAGATACAGGTCTGTTTATGTTTGTATCCAGGGCTTTGCTAAGTAATCAAGGCTTCACTAGAAATAGCATTAACGGCATTACACCCCCCTTGGAACCACACTCTGTTGTTAGTAACACCTAACTCTGTATAACTGTATCTTACAGAAGACTCGGGGCTGTCTTCCCTACTGGGGAGGCAGTCACCGCCAATTAATAAACACTCCTATTAAATTATCATTGGCTTGGCTGTCATGTCCATTTCAGGACAATCCCCCTTCCACCCTAGAAGCAGCTCAAACCTAAAAGTAAGGTAAGGATGAGCAATAAAGAAAAAAGAAACTGACCATTAAGCTATTTTGCTGACAAGGAAAATCAAGACAATCTCAGGAGAGCACAACAATGTCAAAACACCTAAAAAGGAAGCCCTAGAGAGAAATGGAAATTGGACTCAAGCCCAGAAAGAATTCATAGAAGAGCTTAAAAAAAGGGGGGGGGGTGAAAAAGTAAATAAGGGAGGTAAAAGAAAATTGGGGAAATTAATGAGATTGATGCAACAGAATAATTTAGAAAGAGGCCATCGGCTTGGAAAAAAGAAAAAAACTCCTTAAAAAAGGGAAATGGACAAATAGAAAAGGAGGTGCAAAAATCCAGTGAAGAAAAGAAGTTCTTAAAAAGTAGAATGGATCAAATGGAAAAGGAGGTATAGGAGCTAACTGAAGAAAATGATTCCTTAAAAATTAGAAACGGGAAAGTAGAAGCTAATAACTTTATGAGGCATCAAGAATCAATCAAAACTGAAGGGATTAAAAAAAAAGAAAATGTGAAAAATCTCATTGGAAAAACAACTGACCTGGAAAATAGACCCAGGAGAGATAATCAAAGAATCATTGGAATATTTGAAAGTCCTAATTAAAAGGAAGACCTAAACATCATACTTCAAGAAGTTATCAAAGAAAACTTCCTGATATCCTAGAACCAGAGTGTAAAACAGACATTGAAAGACTCCACCAATCACCTCCTGAAAGAGATCCCAAAATGAAAGCACCCAGGAATGTTATTGTCAAATTCCACAACTCCCAGGTCAAGGGGGAAAATGCAAGTAGCCATAAATAAATGATTCAGATATCAGGGAGCCACAGTCAGGACTACATAGCACTTAGTTCCAGTGTTAAAGGATCAAAGGTCAAGGAGCATGAAATTCTGGAAGGCAAAGGAGCTAAGATTACAACCAAGAATCTCCTACTGGGTAAAATGGAGCATAATTTTTCAAGGGGAAAAAAAGAGTCATTTGATGAATAGAATAGAAGACCTCCAACCTTTTCTGAAGAAAAAAATCAGTGTTGAACAACAAAAAAATTAATTTTTCAATATCAAGACTCAAGAAAAAGAAAAAAAAAGAAAAGAAAGAAAATGAGGGGATTCAATGGGGCTAAACTGTTTACATCACTATATGGGAAGATAATACTTGTAATTCTTTTTGTTCCAATTTTTTGACATTTTTGTTTAAAATTTTGAGCTGCAAATTCTCTCTCCCCCCTCTCTGAGATGGTAAGCAATCAGATATTGGTTCTTGTAGTGGTAATGTGACTTTAAAGACCTTCCCTGCCCCTTAATAAGCCACATGTAATCACAAGGAGCACATGGTGAGAGGAACTTGCTGAGTGGGTGGAGCAAAGCCCAGAGGAAGCTGGGAGTCAGAGCAGGTTGCAAGGAAGGAGGAGAGGACATAGGAAATATGGATGTATTGATAATGTTATTCTCTTCTGAATTTGTGTTTTGATCTTCCTTGTTCCCACAGAAAGAATCTATGGTCATTGTTCATTTCTGGTTTTTGTTAATGGTGTTTGCCTATTTGCTGGCTTTTAAAGTTGAGCTCTCCTTCTGGAGCACAGGAGGCAATGTTTTGAGCTTCTTGTGCTGAGAGCCAAGGACCTGGTCACTGATTTTGTGTGCTGGAGCCTCAGGTGCTGGCAGTTGGAGGCTACAGGGGTCTGGCAGCTTACCTGGTGCTGAGCTGGGGTCTTAGTGGTGGTGGCTGGCATGTGCTGAGCCTGGATGGTGGGGTTTTCTGCATTTCCTTGGTGCTATAATGAAGTTCTCGCCTTGGGGTTGAAGGTGGGTCTTGCCCCTGGAGGATGCCTGCCCACCTGGAATTGTGCTTCTTAGAGTTGCACTGATGTACAGAGAGGTCAGGCTGCTGGAGAAAGCCTGCCCTCTGGTGCACATGGTGGTTTTCCAAGCTAGAGTCTACTGGTTCCCCTGCCTGTACCAAGGCACAAGGGGAGTCCTGGTCTTGGCCCTTGCCTGTTCCCCCACCCAGGGGCTCAGAATCTCCCACTGGTTGGCTGAGTTACTGGGATACCACCCATCCTGTCCTGTTCCCCTTCCACCAGAGTCTGCACCCTCAAGTCTTCCAGGCTAATGACTGCTGTCCACCTTCTTCCTGCTGGCCTTGCCATTCCAGGATGTTTTCTGGGGTGACATTTTCTGGGTTTTTAGAGGTCAATGAGCGAGAATACGAGCAACTTGCTACTTACTTTGCCATTCTGGCACCTGAAGGTGCTATTTGAAATGGAGAAATTTTGAATGCTTGGATAAGTTCACCTACCTTGTTCATGCACTTTCCAGGGGTGTGCACATTGATAGAGTCTGCACATGCATTCCCACACCTAGCTCAGTGCTTGGGAGACCCTGAAGGTCTCCTGAAGTGGGGGAGAGAAGTATTTGACTGCCAAACCGAAGGTCTAGAGAGTGACTGAACTCATTGCTATGTGCCTGGGAAACCTAGACAGTATACCAGGGCTGTGTCAGGAAATGGAATTGCTTCCATTTGAATTGTCTGACAAAGATTCTGAAAATCACCTGGCAGCATGTGGTACCAGACACTGAGGTGCTTACTGAACCTAAACTGCCAAGCATTCAAACCCTGCTGCAGAGAGTGCAGCTCTGATGGACAGGCCATGTTGTGGGAATGCCAAATGCATGCTTGCCACCAAGTCTTGTTTTCTGAAGAACTCGCACAGGGAAAGCACTCACATGGTGGTCAGAAGGAGTGACACAACAGCGAGTAAGAGCACCGGCTCCACTGTCGGGATGACTTGTGGATCGAATCCGGGCTCAGACACTCAGCACCACACCCAGAAATAACTGGCCGTGTAACCTTGAGCAAGTTACTTAACCCCGATTTCTTTAAAAAAAAAAAAAAAAGGAGTGACACAAGGACACTCTCAAGGTCGCTCTTGAGAACTTTGGAATTGATTGTGAGACATGGAAGACACAGGCACAGGATGGGTCAGCATGGTGTGCCCACATCAGACAAGGTGCTGTTTTCTAAGAGCAAAAGAGAGTTTAAGTAGCCCCCCCCCCAAAAAAACCCAACAAACAAACCATGCAAGGTGTGCAGATTTAGAGAATCCACCCCAAACGTTCAGATGGACTATTTGTGCCTGACCTGTGGCAGAACATTCTGCATTCATATTGGTTTCATTGGCCAGTCAGATGCAGTGAGACCTGACTAGCATACTGAAGTCAGTTTGATTCTCTTTGAGAATGAAGGACGATCACCAAACAGCCAGTGAGAAAAAGAGGATTCCACGTGACATGGTTTCTACTGTTTATTGTTCGACTTCGTTCTCATGAGATTAAAGTCAATATGGCACTTTTGCATCTGTCCTGATTCCCTCTGATCTTCCTCACGTTTGTCACTTTGGGGACTTCAGATATTGATCAACAGTGAGTTAATTAAGGCATCTACTAATTATAAATGAATTTGAGCATACATTTTTTGCCTTTTTAAATTGAATTGTTGAATTTATATGTATTTTCTCCCCCCCCCCACCCCCCGCTGCCATTTTCCCCAGAATTTGAAGCTAATATGTCATCAGGGAAAGTAAATTTCCCCAAATATGTGTCATTTACATAAATGAAATGATGCAGAGGCAAGAGAGTGGAGTAAAAGCAGGAACTTGCTTGAGATCATGCCCCAACAACCTCTGATACCTGTAAAAAATCACTAAACAAACTTTAGAGCTACAAAACCCACAACATGACAGACTGCAATGCATCTCCAGCTGAAGTCAGCCTGGCAAACTGAAAGGAAGGGTCTATTACACCAGATGGGGAGCAGAGTGCAGTCCCCCAGCACAGACCTGCCAGAGCAAACCTCAGGGGACTGAATCATTGGCAGATATGGTGGTTTCCAGACTTCTCAACCCATAAATGCCAAAGAGAAAATAAAATGTTAGTGGGGAAACTGTCAGTGGAGGGAGGGGGGGCTGTGGCAGTGGGATACTAAACGTACTAAAGTTGATCTGTTTACATTCCTACATATTAAGATGCTATTTGTAATTCATGAGACTTTTTATTTCAGTATTAGAATATTTGAAGGGAATATATATATATATGTGTGTGTGTGTGTATGTGTTTATGTATGTATGTATATGTATACATAAAGGGCACAGAGTGAGTTGAATATGAATGGATGATATCTAAAATATAAAATTAAGGGGTGAGAGGAATATATTGGGAGAAAGGGAGAGAGAGAATAGAGTAAATTATCTCACATAAAAGAGGCAAGAGAAAACTGTTACAATGGAGAGGAAGAGCAGGGAGGTGAAAGGGAATGAGTCAACTTTACTCTCATTGGATTTGGCATAAGGAGGGAATAACACACACACTCAATGGAGTATCTTACTGTACAGGAAAGTAGGGGCAAATGGTATTATGTGGGGAAGGGGGGGATAATAGAAGGGTGGGAAGATTGAGAGTAGTCAGAAGCAAATACTTTTGAAAAGGGACAGGGTCAGGGCAGCTAGGTGGTGCAGTGAATAAAGCACCAGCCCTGAAGTCAGGAGGACCTGAGTTCAAACTCGGCCTCAGACACAACACATTTACTAGCCATGTGACTTTGGGCAAGCCAGTTAACCTCAACTGCCCTCTAAAAAAAAAAAGAAAAGAAAAAAAAAGAAATGGGAAAGGGTCAAAGGAGAAAATAGAATAAATGGGGGCAGGACAGAACAAAAGGACATATAGTTAGTCTTTCACAATATGACTACTATGGAAATGTTTTCCACAACTACACATGTATAGCTTATATTTAATCACTTGCCTTAGTGGGAATGGGTGAGGAGGGAAGAAGGGAGATAATCTGGAACTCAAGGTTTTAAAAACAAATATTAAAAAAATTGTTTTTACATACAACCAGGAAAAAGATATACAGGCAATGGAGTATAGAAATCCATCTTGCCTTACAAGAAGGTAGGGGGGAAGGGGCTAAGGTAGGGTACAGGGGGATATTAAAGGGTAGATTGGCAGAAGGGTTAATCAGTATGGTTGCCATCTTGGATTGTGGGGGAGGGGAGAAAATTTGGAACTGAAGACCTTGTGGAAGTGAATGTTGAAAACTAAAATAAATAAAATATTTTTTAAAAGATGATGATGGGGAGGGTTGGAACAGAACCTGGGAAGACTTGTGTCAACTATTATAAAGAGAAGTGAGCAGAAGCAGAATGCCTTACAAATAAAAGCAATATTGCATTGAAAACTTAAGAACTCTGATCAATGCAATAACCAACATTTGTGCAGAGGAAAAAAGATGGAATATGTCACCCAAGTCCTGACAGAAGTGAAGGACTCAGAGTGTAGGATTACATAGCATTTTTTCTTTGACATGGACAATGCATGAACACTGTCCCTCAATAAATGTTTGTGAATTCCCTCTAATATTGGTGACTTCATTTTCTTATCACCTTTACCAATCTGAAAATCTTCCTAATCATTAGTGATGTGAATTAGTGGTTACAGATGGGGGCCATATTTTTTTTCAAATATGGTCATTGAAAGTGTTAATTTCTTCTTCTGAAAACTGTCTATTCATAAGTTCTGAGCAGATATCTACTGGGGAATGGTTCATTTTTATATGTTTGTATCCATTCCTTGAATACTTGGAAATGAGACCATTATTGGAGAAACTCACAGCAAATCATGTCCCCACCTAATTGCTTCCCTTTTACCTTTTGGATGCATCAGTTTCTTTGTGTGATAAAAATTCCCCATTTTATTCCACATGCTCTCCTCCACCCCTTCTCTGGGGATGCACTTTTCCCTACTCCATAATTTGAAAATGAACCTTCATCATGGTTCCTCTCATTTGTTGGATGTGACATTTCATATCTCAGGCATGTATCCATTTGAAACTAATCCTGGTCTACACTATGAGATGTTAGTCTATACTGAGTTTCTGCCAGATTGCTTGCCAGTTTTCTCAGTATTTTGTAGTGATTAGTAAATCTAGTACTAGCAGGGGAGATCTTGGGATACTGATTTTCTTTTCAATATTACTTATCTGATTTGTAAGGGATCTCTACTTTTCAATAGCACAGGACAATTCCAATGATGACAGCTGTTATTGTTTCAGACGTGGTCCTTCTTGGTCTCCTTTCTAGAATACCAGAGGTGGCTTTGGAAAGAGACATAAATGTACTTTTGATGAGAACACCAATTTTGAATTGGAAGGGATGACAGAAGGCATTGAGTCCAACCTCTCCATTTTAAATTACATAATATTTGTAACATTTTAAGTTCTGAACTATCTCCCTTTCTCCATACAATGCCTATTTCTTTTTCTTTTTAGTTTTCATAAGATTTTGAGGCACAATTTTTTTCTCCCTTCCTCTACCTCATTCCCCCTCCCACAGGCAGCAACTAAACTGACAGAAGTTGTAGATATACAGTCATATAAACACATTTCCACATTAGTCATGTTCTGAAAGAAGAAACAGAACAAAAGGGAAAGACCATTAAAAAAAAAAAGTGAAAACCGTATGCTTCTATCTGCATTTAGACATCGTACTTCTTTCCCCGGATGTGAATGGCATTTTCTATCATGAGGCTTTTGGACTTGTCTAGGATCATTGTGTTGCTGAGAAGAGTCAAGTCTATCCTAGCTGATCATCACAACACATTACTATTACTGTGTACAATGTCCTCCTGGCTCTTCTCAATTCCCTTTCATCAGTTGATGCCATGCTTTCCAGGTTTTTCTGAAATCTGCCTGCTCATCATTTCTTATAGCACAATAGAATTGTATTACATTCATATATGAAGTGTTCAGTCATTTCCCAAATAATGAACATTCTCTCAATTTCCCAATTTTTGCCACCATGAAAAGAGTTGCTATAAATATTTTTATGCATGTAGGTCCTTTTCCCCTTTTTATGATCTCTTTGGGATAGAGACCAACTAGTGGTATTGCTGTACCAAAGGGCATGTGTAGTTTAATTGCCTTTTGGGCATAGCTCCAAATTGCTGTCCATAATGTTTGGATCAATTCACAACTCCACCAACAAAGCATCAGTATCACCATTTTCCCACATCTTCTCCAACATCCATCATTTTCCTTTTCTGTCACATTAGTCAATCTGATACAACTTCCTTTGTAAGAGATGAGTAAATAGAGGCACAGAGAGTTTATTCCTCACCCAGAGTTACACAGTGTTAGAGAATCTGAGACAAGATGGGGAGGCAAGCCTCCCCAACTTCAAACTCTTCTCCCTGCCCATTACAACATACTGCTTTCACCTACACCCTTTTGAATATCAATTTGAAGAAAGAAAAGGTGACTAAACTACCCACACCTTTTAGAACACGCACTTTGTTATGCTACTTATGACTGAGGGACAAAGAACAGTAGTGGGCTCACAAGTGGTTCATTTTACAAAGTGATTTAATGCTTGCAAAGCAATTGACCAATACCGTCTCATTTGACCGTCTCCTCGCCCCTGGCAGATAGGCGTTATTATTATTATTCCCATTCTTCAGATGGGGAAACTCATCCAGGAATTGGGTAACTGCCTTGTCCAGGGACACGTAGCCAGCAACCATCGGAGACTGAATTTGATCTGAGGTCCTGTGTACTCAGAGACAATCTTCTAGCCATTCTGCCACCCAGCACATTAAGACATCATTACAAAATTAATGTCCAGCTGAGAATAAAATATCTATATTAGGGCTTTTTGTACCAGCCAACATCATGAGACAAAGTAGGTACCAATAAAGTGGGGAATGGTGGAAGAATACCATGAAATGTTTCAGGTAGTCAGGAGAAAACCTTAGGATTTCAGAGAAAAATGTGATCCTAAGGGTGGCTAGAGAATAGAGCACTGGCCCTGAAGTCAGGAGGACCTGAGTTCAAATCCAGCCTCAGACACTTGATACACTTACTAGCCATATGACCTTGGGCAAGTTACTTAACTCCAATTGCCCTCCAAAAAGCAAAAAAAAAAAAAAGAAAAAGAAAGAAAAATGCAATCCATTCCAGGGTTCCATCCCCAGTATAAAATATGTGATGTCTCATGAGGACTTTGCTGCACGCAGAGACCTTCTCTCGCTAATTAGTCATATCAGTTTTATTTCCAGCAAGATTTTTCCAGTGTAGATGCATGAATGAGCTCCAGGTGAAGGCCTTTTAACAATCCTTGCTTTTATAAAGCTTCTGTTCATTGTGACTATTGTGTTGTCTAGTGACCTCCATCTTCCAGGGAAAGGCAGGACCTCACTGAACACATTTAAGACTTCTCTCCACTATGAATCCTTGACATAAATGAAGAGATGTTCTCTGAATAACAGCCTTCCCTCATGGAGTCCCTATAGAGCTTGTTCCCATGATGAATTCTCTGATGTATCTTAACAGACTCTGTAATTCATGTGGATGTTTTTCCACATTCATGACAGAAATAGGATTTCTATGTCCTGTGAATTCTCTGATGAGAAGTAAGGTATGACTTTAGCCTGACTGATTTTCCATACAGATTATATTAGTAAGGCACATTCTCTAGTGTGGATTCTCTAATGTTTAGGAAGGTAAGCATGTGCATGAGAAGTTTCACCACACTCTAAACACTCATGAGTTTTTTCTCCAGTGTGGTCTCTCTGATGAAGAGTAAGGTCAGAGCAATATTTCAAAGCCTTTCAACATTGATTATATTCAAAAGGTAGAGTCTCTTCTTGCCTTTTTTTTGGAGGGCAATTGGGGTTAAGTGACTTGCCCAAGGTCACACGGCTAGTTTTTGTGTTAAGTGTCTGAGGCTGGATTTGAACTCAGGTCCTCCTGACTCCAGGGCAGGTGCTCTATTCACTGTGCCACCTAGCTGCCCCTTATGATTTTCAAGACTGAAGGTCTTTATGAAATCCTTTCTACATTTATCACATTCAAAAGGTTTCTCTCCACTGTGGATTTTCTGATGTGTAGCAAGACTGGAGCTGCATCTGAAAGCCTTCCCACATTGATTACATTGATAAGGTTTCTCACCAGTGTGAATTCTCTGATGTACGGCAAGACTGGCCCTCTGTGAGAAAGCCTTTCCACATTGATCACATTCATAAGGTTTCTCTCCAGTGTGGATTCTCTGATGTAGAGAAAAATGGGTCCTCTGTTTGAAAGCCTTTCCACATTGATTACATTCATAAGGTTTCTCCCCAATGTGGATCCTCTGGTGTCTAGCAAAATGGGCCCACTGTTTGAAAGCCTTTCCACACTGATCACATTCATAAGATTTCTCTCCAGTGTGGCTTCTCAAATGTACAGCAAGACTGAAGCTCCATCTGAAAGCCTTTTCACACTGGTTACATTCATAAGGTTTCTCTCCAGTGTGGATTCTCTGATGTGCAACAAGATTAGTACTGCACCTGAAAGCCTTTTCACATTTATTACATTCATAAGGTTTCTCTCCAGTGTGGATTCTCTTATGTGTAGCAAGACTGGAGCTCTGTGTGAAAGTCTTTCCACAATGATCACATTCATAAGGTTTCTCTCCAGTGTGGATTCTCAGATGTAGAGCAAGGTGGCTTTTATGTCTGAAAGCCTTTCCACAGTGAATACATTCATAAGGTTTCTCTCCAGTGTGGATTCTCTGATGTTCAGCAAGGTTGGAGCTCTGTCTGAAAGCCTTTCCACACTGATTGCATTCATAAGGTTTCTCTCCAGTGTGGACTCTCTGATGTTTAGCAAGATGGCTTTTATATCTGTAAGCTTTTCCACATTGATTACATTCATAAGGTTTCTTATCAGTGTGAATTCTCTGATGTAAAAGCAAGGATGAGTGTTCACTAAAAGCTTTACCACATTCATGGCACTCATGTGCTTCCTCTCCAGTCTGAATTTTATGATGGTAAATAAGGGACGACTGTTGACTGAAGTCTTTCCCACAATGATGACAATCATAAGGTTTCTCTGCAAGGATTCTATGAAATATAGCGTGGATTTGTCTCCTAGCGTGGCCACAGGGACCATCACTCATGAAGCTTTGCTTCTGAGTTTCTTTCACAGAAATGCTTAGCTTTCCAGTAGGCTCTTTCATTTCAGGTGTAACATCTCCTACAAAAAACAAGTAACAAAACATATATAGAGAGCCACATGTACACACATGTATAATTGTATACCAGCACAGAAAATAACTGATTTGCATCCTTTTCCCCCAGACCAACAGAAAAGTCTTCAAGCTCAATAGACAGAATCAATCATTCAAAAATGCCATTAGCTCCCATCTGCTGGATGATTTGATTGACAGAGAGCTTAAGGCTCAATTACATTGGATCATCACAACACACCTGTGAGACTGGCAGGCCCATCCCTCCATTACATTCACAGCTCAGGCTGTGAGCTCAGAATGGCTGAGGGAGCTGACCAGCATCCCTGAAGCTGAGACTAGAACTCCAACCCTGTGACTGGGCATGCTCTGTCCATGGAACGAGAGGATGCGTCTGCCTTGCACTTTCTTTCTTCTTTTTTTAAGAAAAAAAAATTTATTCTATGTTGATGTGTTCCCTCCCTCTCTTTGAGTCTTTCTATTCCATGAGACACAGTGATATTGAAATTAGGTCAATTAATTACCCTGCAGTGGGGCTTTAAGTACAAGGGAAAAGATTCCATCAGTGGGACAAACTTCACTGTTGCCACTTTCCAAAGGAGCTCTGGAAGCAAACCCACAGTATCTCTGAGGTGTTCTTGCATTTTTATCAGTTTTAATTTGATTTTGACTCTTTGCTCCCTAATTCTGCTCTCCTTAAAACCACTGTTAGCCTCACGCCTTGTATTCCCTTATTTCCCATTGCATTAATGGTAATTCGATTCCCAAAATACTCTTTTTTCTCTGGATCAGCGAAGATTGATGTTCCCAATCTGTTGCTTCTTCTGAAAACACCTCCATGTCTGTATGCCAGATTGGGAGCTCCTTCACAGCAGGGACTGCCTCATCCCTTCCCAGGTACCCCCAAGGCTTAGCATAGCACCAAGAAAAGTGGAGGTGCTTAATCCAAGCTTGGTGACTGAGTGACTGGGCCCAGGGCTGACCCCAGGCCCCAGGCTCTGCCTCAGTCCTTCTATTCTGGTCTCTGTCTTAGCTGCCAAAGGCTGCTTCTGACCTTACCCTTGCTCGTGTCTCTTTCTTACCCATTATCCTCTATATTGAGTGACCTTTGTCTGGTTCTAACACTCATGATACCTGACCAGACCCATGGTGAACATCACAAATGCTTCATTCTAGGCTCCTGAAGCATCTCATACTATGGACACCTGGGACTTTCTACCTTGGTTTCCTCAGACTGCGAGTGGCTGTCACCTCAATGAATCTGGTCAATGATTTTTCCAAGAATGGGCCAAAGATGGATCTTCAGGGATGAGGGGAGGGACAGAGACTGATGATTTTTGTAAAGCAGAGCCTTGGATTAATTCTAAGTAAGGCCCCAACCTTTGCTACCACTTGGATGCTGCTAATGGAGAGTGAGAAAATCATAAAACCAGGCTGCTTCGGTTCACAACACATTTAGGCCACATGATCTCACTGTGACCCTCAGTGTGGCAAGGCTATCCTTTGACATCTCCCTAGCTGAAACCCTTGGGGCAGCTAGGTGGTGCAGCAGATAGAGTACTGGTCAGGAAGACTCAAGTTCAAATCCAGCCTCACTTACTGAGTGACCCTGGATAAGTCACTTAGGCCTGCGAACTGAGTTTCCTCACCTGTAAAATGAGGTTGAAAAGGAAATGGCAAACCACTCCAGTAGCTTTGTCAAGAAAACCCCAAAGGGAGGGGGGGGGTATCCAGGTAGCACAGCGAGTAAGAGCACTGGCCCCAGAGTCGGGATGACCTGGGATCGAATCCGGGCTCAGACACTTAGCACCACACCCAGAAAGACCTGGCTGTGTAACCTTGAGCAAGTTACTTAACCCCGATTGCTTAGGGACGGCCAGGTGGCTCAGCGATTAACAGCACTGGCCCCAGTGTCGGGATGACCTGGGGATCGAATCCGGGCTCAGACACTTAGCACCACACCCAGAAACACCTGGCCGTGTAACCTTGAGCAAGTTACTTAACCCCAATTGCTCAATAAAAAAAAAAAAAAGAAAACCTCAAAGGGGATCATGAAGAGTCAGCAAAGAATGGAATGAAAGAACAATGACATGACTGACTCCCTATCATTCACCAGAGCAGCTTTCCCAATTCTCATTCCTGCCCAACCCTCCCATATAGCTTGCTCCCACTGTCCACCCCCACTTCTCAGCAAAGAAATTCCCCTTATATTTCATTGAAAAAATTGGCTATTTATCAAGAGCTCTCTTATTCTCCTCACCTCCCATAAAACAGGTGCCTTCTTTTCCTTTTTGACCCCGGTGTCAGATGAAAGCCTCCTCCCTCTGCTAGCTAAAGCAAACTCCCTTAACTGTGAAAACACTCCCCATTCTGGATCGTCATCTTCCTCAGCATACTGAATCTCCAGTATTCCCCCCACCCTTTCTTCTTTTTACTGCTTTTCAGTCTCTCCTTCCCTACTGCCACAAACAAAACCATTTCTCTCTAATCCTTAAAACATGGTCACTTAATTTGACCCTAAGAGATATTTTCCAATATCTTTCTTCCATTTCATGGCTGGACAACTGGAGATGCCCATTGACAACTTGTGTCCGACTCTTTCCTTTGCTTTCTCTGAAATTCTCTGCAGTCTAGACCACAATTTCATGGTTCAATGGAAACCTCCCTCCAAAATGACCAAAAGTCTCAGTCGCTCTATCCACGGGCCGTCTCTCCATCCTCATCCTTCTGAATCCTCTGCAGACTGGGACACAGTCACTCGCCCTGTTCCCTCTGAGTTTTCGTGATGCTCTTCCTGTGCTTCTCCAAATTAAACTCATTCTCTTTCCCCCAGCCCTCCCCGCTTCCTACTTTCCTAATGACCTCCAAGGCATCCCTTCAATATCATAGGCTGATAGGAAAAAGAACCACACATTCCTCACTAACTCTCACACATTCCTGCTCTTGACCCCCATATTCAATCTGCTGCAAAGGCCTGTGATTCCACCTTGGAACATCTCTCCGATATACCGCCTTCTCTCCCAACACTGCCGCTGTCTTGGTTTAGACCCTGATCACTTCACCCCTGAGGTACTGTAAGAACCTGCTGGTTGGTTCAGGGACGTCAAGTTTCCCCTCACTCCAGTCATTGCTTCATCCATGTATCAAATTTTATTTTTCCTAAAATTCCTGACTGACCAGTCATCATGTGCTCAACAACCTCCTGTAGCTCCCTAGCAAAGGATCAAATATAAAATCCTCTCTGGGATCGTTAATCACTTTATCACCTAGCCCTCTCCTAGTCTTCCGGTCTTCTTTCACCTTATTTCCCCTCCACATCTGCCATCACTCAGTGGTGTGGACATTCCACCTCCTGGGCATTCCTCACCATCCCTGTGTCCAGAATACGCTCCCTGGCTTCCCCAACGCTCTAGCCAGAGCCCACCTTCACAATAAGCCCTTCCCGTCCTCCTTAGTCTCTGGGCCTCCCTCAATGAGCGCCAATGTCTGCTGTCCGTAACACGTTTCACTACATTGCTGTTGGCACGCTGTCTCCTCCTCCCACCCCTGGTCTGTGAGCTCCAGGAGAGCAGGGGATGTCCCTTGTACTTCTTATACCCTTGGTGCCTGGCCGAGTGTCTGGCACAGAGCAGGCACTTTAAAAATGTTCATTGATTTGAGGAAGGTCGAAGAAAGAGCCCACATTGGAAACCTCTAGCCCTCTCTGCACTTTAAGGGCAGTTCCTGGCCCAGATTCCAGATAATGACTTTCTACAGGATCATAGATTTATTTCTGGGGGTGAGCTTCAAGGTCATGGCATCCAACTCTCTCACTTTACAGATGAGGAAACTGAGGCTCAGTGGTTCAGTTACTTGTCCAGGATTTGAATTCAGGTCTTCCTGCCCCCAAATCTAGCATTTGCTTCATTCCACCCCTAGAAGCCTTTTATAATCCCACCTCTCACATACCTGCTTTCCCCTCACTCACCTGGGTGGCAGCCCTTCAGGCTTTCTGGCTCCAGCAGCCATGGGGCTTCCCTTTCCTCCATATAAGAGATCAGATCTTCTCTGGGAACTGGCAGCCCTGGGCATGGGGAATGAGGGATGAAGATGGAGAAAAATTTGTACTTTAGGTGTCTTTAGAGAAAAGAGTGTGCATGTAAAGCTACTCCATTTTGAGAATCACTCCATCATGTTCACACAGATCTGGCTTTTTCTCCCATTAAGGTTTGTAATGAAAGTAACCCAAAGTAGGATGGATCAGATCAGCCTTGAGCTCTGGAAAATCAGACCCTGATGAATCAGCTTTGGCCCTCTCCCCTGCCCTGCTCTTTATTTCCTCAAACCTATAAAACCTTGCAACTCTTCCTTCAGGGGGTCCTGGCCTCTTCTAGTGAGATTCTCCTACTGGTGAACTCAATGACCCTCAGTTAGGCAAAATTCGGATCCTTCACCAGTCTGTTATTCCTGCCACTGACAAGGGCTAGCAAGCAAGGAGCACAGGAGGGTTCCGAGAAGTCCTGAAGCAAGGTTTCCATAGCATTTAGTTTGGGAGCTTTGGGGAGCCATGGGGAGAAGATCATGGAGCCAACTTGGAATCAGAAAATGTGGCCTTAGTGCACCTTCTTCACAGGAGGCTGCAGTCATTGCATAGTTTCCATTATCTAGATATTAGAGGCAGCTAGAAGTGCAGTGGAGAGAGCCTTGGCCTGGAGTCACACATGCCAGGGTTTAAATCCAGCCTCAGACAATTACTAGCTGTGTGCTCCTAGACAAATCACTTTACCTCTGTTTGCTTCAGTTTTCTCAATATCAAATGGGGATAATAATATTACCTAATGACTTCATATTGTAAAGAAGCATTTAGCACAAGAGCTAGTGAACAGTAGCTGAAGAGAAATGCTTTTTCCCTTCCTTCCTTTCCCACCATCTGGGCTGGAATTTGGGGCAATGTCAAGGAAGATGAGGGACAAATGTGCCCTACCAGGCATATCTGGGAGCTTACAAACTGAGGCTTCTCACAGAGAAGAATGTCCTAAATACTTGGCCCATCCCAAAGAGGAAGGGGTGCAGGGAAAATCTGCCTGACTGGTTTTCAGAGATTTGGCAGATAAAACTCATGTCCAGGGAGAGGCTGGACTACATCATGAGGGATTACGTCCACACCTGAGATACTTCAACACTGATCTGATCTGGGACCTCAAGCTGCCTAGAATTGGCAACAGACAGCTTCAGAGCAACCAGGAGACCTCCAGGTCCTATAAACACAATGTACTGACCTTTTTATATAAAAACCAGCAAGAAGACCCTGTCTCTGGGACACAGGAGACCAGGATATTTCCCTTTCTGGTCACTGATAAATGCTCCAAAGCTACCACAGTCTAGAATGAAGCTATTCCCTCTGATAGCAGATTGAGAGTGAACAGAGGAAGTGTCCTTACCCAGGGACAGCAGGTTCTGAGCATTCTCCAGCATCACCTCCTTGTACAGCTCCTTCTGAGGAGGGTCCAGGAGGCCCCACTCCTCTGGGGTGAAGTCCACAGCCACGTCCTGGAATGTCACCAACTCCTGCATCACCAAAAGTCAAAGGATTTAGAGCTGAAAGAGCCGCCAGAATGCCTGTAGTCTAACCCTCCTCAGGTGAGAGGAGGAAACTGAAGCAGAGAAAGGGAATTTACCCAAAGGTCATACCCTTGGTGAGTGTCAGAGTCAACATTTGAAGCCAAAGTCATAAAGAGCCAAATGGACTATTGAGAACAGCATTTGATATGGTCAGCTGGAATAAAGTTGAGAAATATCTTATTATAGAAAATGTCTTTGCATGGAATCTGGGACAAACTGTGTGTTTTATCTGGGAGGTAGGAGGATCTGTGGAAGAGAGAAGATGAGGCAAAATTTCTGCTTTCTCAGAACTGACAGAAGTGATATGCGATTAAAGCAAATTGTGTGAGGAATTTGTGAGAAGCTGGCAAGGACGGTGTATTCTGGGATTAGCATGGAGGAGGATTCACATTTGATTACAGAAAGGAGAGGAATGAAAAATATCACTTTTTGTTTATTTCCTGAGAGGGTTAAACAAATTCTTATCCAAATTAATCACAAAGATAATTCCAAAGAGATATTAATTACAATCTGGACTGCACTGAGTAACATGAGCCTTTCCAGCCTAGTGAAGGTGAGTTATCACTTGTTATGTTGAGGGATTGAGGGTCCTTTGGCTTTGAGGTGTTAGGGCCAAAACATCTTATGCCTTTTCTTTATGATTGCTTTTGTTTCACAATACTATATATTCCTTATTTATAATATTTAGTTACATAGAAATAAGAATAGCTGTCATGGAGAAAAGAGGGTTCCTTAATTCATTAAAAAAAATCAGTACTTAGTGGTTTTGTCTGAGTCCATGAAACAGTCATTACCAGGTTCCCCAAGAGAAAGAAAAGATGTAAAGATACCATTCGAATTCTGGAAACCTGGGAGAACAAAAGTCAAGACAATGAGTTAAGAGGCCAACTGATGGACCATATATACAGGAGAGGTTGGGCAAATCTGAAAATATCCCAATGCTCAGGAGAGGTCATCTATATTTCCAGTCTCCTACAAGCACAATGTGTGTTTGGCCTATGTGCTTGGAATATGATGGTCTACCATTTCCATTGATTCCACGTGATTCACTTTATCAAAGATTCTGATGTTTGGGAACAATTCTCCATCATACATAGAAAACTGTCTTTTAACTTATCATTGTGATTTCTTCTTTAAACACCTGACTCATGGTCTATTTTTAATCCATATTTTACCCTTCCCTGTCTTTGTTCTATTATTTTGCCTTTGAACAATTGAGGTATTTATTGAACTTTTACACTTTTTTGTGATTCCCCAAAATGTAGAAATCTTTCTCTTTCACTAGGGTCTCTTGACCTTCTTCATTGCATAGTATACATTGTGTGGGCTCTCACTATAGGAAGGCATTCCTTTTATTGATCTATAACTGATTTCTAATTTATTTCCTAATTTACACCCAACAAAAACTATTCCAACCTGTTTCCTCCTCAAGCCTCCCACAACATTCCTTCATCACAGTGAGATGGAGTTAGGACCTCCAAACCACTGTTCAAGGAGAAAACTTATCTGAGACATCTCAATTCTCACCTGGCTCAACTTCTTTGGGACTTCTCTGACTGACTTCTCCACAATGCTCCTGAATCGGATACCTTCTCCTCTCCTGGACCCCTCTTCATCATTCTTTTGTGTGGTGTCTTCCTCTGTTAGACTGTCAGTTCCTTGAGGCTAAGGGAGGTCTACAAGCCACCAGGAGAAAGACTTTCAGATAGAATGGAAAGGACACTAAAATATGCAAGACTATTCCAAAATGACTAGGAATGAGGAGGGAATGAAAGAATGTGTTCCAGAGAGCACTGGAGCTCAGGATACAGTCCAGGTGATCTATCCTGCAAATGTGAGCTTAGCAAAGTGGGCAAAAGGGGATGTTCAATAATGAAGAAGACTCTGACACATTGCTAGAAAGAAAATCAGGTGATACCCCATTTAAAACAGCTCTAGATAATATAAAATATTTGGGAGCACACCTGCCAAAACAAACAGGAATTATGTGAACAAAATTATTTTTAAAATTTATACAAATATAATCAGATTGAAATACTTGGAGAAATATTAAATATACATGTGTGGAAAATACCAATGTAATAAAAAGGACAATTTTACCCAAATTTATTTAAATATTCAATCCTACCACAATTAGAATACCAAAAATTATTTTACTGAATAAGAAAACAATAACAAAATTCATTTGTAAGAATATTTTGTAAGAATATCAAGGGAAATAATGAAAAAAAAGTTAAGGAAGGAGATTTGGCAGTGCCAGATTCTAAACTATATTACAAGACTGTAATTATCAAAACTATCTGGTGAAAGGCAATAGAAAGGCAGATCAGTGGAACAGAGTAGACATGCAATTACAGAAACAAATAAATATACTAACCTTATATTTGCAAGTGTAAAGACTGAAGTTTTGGGGATAAGAATCCATTATTTGGTAAAAAAAATGTTGGGAAAACAAGAAAGTTGTCTGACAGAAATTGGGCATAGACCAATATCTTACACTATTTACCAATATAATGTCAAAATTCATATATGCCCAGATATAAAGAGAGATATTAAAAGAAAATGTGAAGAACATGTAAACTATCCGATTTATGAATAGGTGAACAATTAATGAATGAACAAGAGACACAGAGCACTGGGAGCTGGAAAATGCATAGTTTTGATTACATTAAATTGTAAAGTATAGCCAAGATCAGAGGAAAGCAGAAAACTGGGGTGGGGGAGAAATTATAGTTTCTTTTACAATAGTCTCATATCTCAAATATATAAAGAACTTTGTCAAATCTTTAAGAATATGAGTCATTCCCTAATGGATAGTCAATGGATATGAACAGGCAGTCTTCTGATGAAGAAATCAAAACAATTTATAGTCACATTAAAAAAAACTCTTGGGGTGGCCAGGTAGCACAGCGAGTAACAGCACCGGCTCCAGTGTCGGGATGACCTGGGGATCGAATCCCAGGCTCAGACACTTAGCACCCACCCAGAAACACCTGGCCGTGTAACCTTGAGCAAGTTACTTAACCCCAATTGCTTAGGGGCGGCCAGGTGGCTCAGCGAGTAAGAGCACCGGCTCCAGTGTTGGGATGACCTGGATCAAATCCGGGCTCAGATACTCAGCACCACACCCAGAAATAACTGACCGTGTAACCTTGAGCAAGTTACTTAACCCCGATTGCTTATAAAAAAAAAAAACTCTTAATTACTATTGATTAGAGAAAGACAAATTAAAACAAACTTGAGAGGTGGCTAGGAGGCACAGTGAATAGAGCACCCACCCTGGAGTCAGGAGGACCTGAGTTAAAATCCAACCTCAGACATTTAAGACAAAAAACTAGCTGAGTGACCTTGGGCAAGTCACTTAACCCCAATTGCCCTGCCTTCCCCTCCAAAAAAGCAAACACCCCCCCCCCAAAAAAAAAACCCCACAACCTTGAGGTTTCCTTTTACACCTATAAGATTGACTAAAGTGATTGAAGGGGAAAGCAACAGTTGTTGGAGGGGATGTGGAGAAACTGGGACACTAATTCATTGTGGGTAGAAGTGTGAACTGATCCAACCATTTTGGAGAGCCGTCTGAAATTAGGACCAAAGAGTTATTAACCTGCCTAAACCCTTTGATCCAGTAATGATCCAGCAATACCACTACTGGGTCTGCTTCCAGACCACTGGCCCTGGAGTAAAGAGGACTTGAATTCAAATGGGGCTTCAGACACTTACTAGCTGTGTGACCTTATGCAAGTCACTGAGCACTGAGTGCCTCCCAAAAAAGAAAGAGAGAAAATCAGAACTAAAGAGATCATTTGCTTCTCAAACACAGTGAAGAGCAGAAATGCAGGAGGTGTGAAAAATGACAAACCACAAAAGTGACAGTGACAAGAGAAACACCATTAAGAGACTTTTCCCTAAAAGTACAAGAGGAGCCAGGGAGGAAGGAGGAAGTCTGGTAAAGGTAACAGTGAAGAGGACTGAATGGTGTGCCGCCCTGCCTGCAGGGGAAGGCCTGCTGGTGAGACCACATCACAGCATGGGAAGAAGCCTGCAAGGGGGCAGCAGGAGAGGGGCCAGAGAGAAGAGGGCAGCCAAAGTCTAACCATTCCATTCCACTTATATTTGTTAAGCATCTTCCGTGCCCAGCACTATGGTAAACACTGGGGATAAGGAAAGGGCAAAAGACATCCCTTGCCTTCAAGGAGTTTACAGTGTACTGGGGGAGAAGGTATGCAAACCAGGTACACAACAAATAGGAAATGAAAAAGGGAAGGCAAGATAATTAGGAAGGACAAGGGAAAGCTTCCTGTAGAAGTTGGTATTTCAGTAGGGACTTAAGGGAAGCCAGGAAGGTCAGCAGTCTGAACAGGAGTATTCCAGGCATGGGGGGAGCCTGGAGGGGAGAGAGGCCACAAGGCCAGAGTCACTGGACAAAATAATAGATGTTGGGGAGTAAGATGTAAGAAGACTGAAAAGGGAAGAGGGGGTTAGGCTATCATGGGTTTTTATTTTTAATTAATTAATTAATTAATTTTTAGTTTTCAATATTCACTTTCATAAGTCTTTGAGTTTTTAATTTTCTTCTCCCTCCCCAAGATGCTGGGCAATCTGATAGAGGCTATATACCATACTGAATATATATATTGCTTTTTGGAGGGCAACTGGAGTTAGGTGATTTGCCTAAGGTCACACTGCTAGTATTTGTGTTAAGTGTCTGAGGCCAGATTTGAACTCAGGTCCTCCTGACTCCAGGGCCTGTGCTCTATTCACTGTGCCACCTAGCTGCCCCAATATTGAACATATTTCCACATCACTCATTGTAAAGAAGAATTAGAAACAAAGGGAAAAGCCACAAGGACAAATTGACAAACAGAAAAGAACAAATAGTGTGCTTCGGGTCTGCATCTAGACTCCATCCTTCTGATGTGAACAGCATTTCCCATCACGAGCCTTTTGGATTTCTCTTACATTGCTGAGAAGTGCGTCAGTCACCACACAGTGTGGCTGTGACTGTGCACCATGCTCTCCTGGTTCTGCTCACTTCACTCAGCATCAGTTCATAGAAGTCTTTCCAGGTTTTTCTGAAGTCTGCCTGCTCATCATTTTTTATAGCATAATGGTATTCCATTACAATCATATACTACAACTTGTTCAGCCATTCTCCATTTTTTGACAACCACAGAAAGAGCTGCTATTAATATTTTTGTACACCTGGGTCCTGTTCCCTTTTTTATGATCTCTTTGGGAAACAGCCCTAGAAGTGGTATTGCTGGGTCAAAGGCTATGCACAGTTTTATGACCGTTTGGGCATCATTATGATGGGCATTTAAATGAGAAACATCAATTTGTATTTGATCCTGGAGACAAGTGGAAGCCACTGGAGTTTCTTGAGTACAGGGGTGACGTGGTCAGAATTGCAATGTAGGAAAATCACTCTCATGGGTGAGTGGAAAATGTCTTGGAGTGGGCAGAGCCTTGAAGGAGGCAAACCTACCAGCAAGATGTCTTAACAGCTCAGGTGTAAGGTGATATGGGCCTGTACCGGACTGGAGGTAGTGTCAAGAGAGAAGGGCTTTATTGTAGAGATGTGGCGAAGGTGAAATGGACAGACCTTGGCACCATACCGGACATATGGAGTCAGAGATAGTGGGGAGTCCAGGGCGACTCCTACATGGTGAGGGAGAATAGGGTAGTCCTCTACAATACAATGGGAAGGAGTGATTGGGGGAGAGAAAAGAAATTCTGCTTTGGACATACTGAGTTTCAGATATCTA
>NW_027186049.1:0-16530 GCF_028583685.1 Petaurus breviceps papuanus
CAGGAAGGGATGATACTTAAAAGGTGAAATTAAGAGGTGAGAGAGGATTATAATGAGAGGAGATGGGGAAAAACAGAATGGGGTAAACTATCTCATACAGAAGAGGCAAGGGGAAATGGTTACAATGGAGGGGAAGAATAGGAAGGCCAAAGGGAATGGGTCAACCTTATTCCCATTGAATTTGGCTTGAGGAGGGAATGAAATACACACTAAATAGGGTATCTCACTCTACAGGAGAGTAGGGGGGGAAGGGAATGATGGAAGGGAGGGTAGGCTGGGGGGGAGGGAAGTTGGAAGCACCCACTTTTGAAAAGGGACAGGATCAAAGTAGAGAACAGAACAAGTGGGAGGTGGGATAGGAGGGAGGGAAATACAGTCAGTCTTTTACAATTTATCTACTATGTTATTGTTTTGCATAGCTATATACATACAACCTATATACTGAACTGTTTATCTTCCCAGTAAGGGTGGGTGACAAGGGAGGAAGGGAAGTTTTAAAAATAAAATGTTTAAATATATATATACATATATACTATTATTAGTACTATTTTACATGTAATTGGGAAATAAGCTATACAGGCACTGGGGCATAGAGATCCACTGGAAAAGTCGAAAGGGGTATTGGAGAAAATATGGGAGAGAGCAGATTGGAGGAGGAGACTGCTATTTTGGGGGAGTGGGTAGGGGAAAAATGGGGAGAAAATTTGTAACTCAAAATCTGGCGGAAATGAATGATGTAAATCAGAAGTTAATAAAGCATTTGAAAAAAAATTAAAATCAAAATCAATGCAAGGTAGTTTTAGGGAGGGTAGGATAAGTCCCTGATGGGGGCACCAAGAAAGGCTTCTTATATAAGGTGGCTGGGTGGACTGAGTCTTGAAGAAAACAAGGGATTCCAGGAGCCACAAGTGAGGATGGAGTGCATTCTTGGACTGGGGACAGCCAGTGCAAAGGTGAAGAGACATAAAATGGTGTACTGTGTGAAAGGAGCAGAGAACAAGGCAAATATGGCTGGAAGAGAGAGGCCACAGAAGGAAGTGCAAGAAGATGGACTCGGGATAGAATGGGACATAGAGATTTGGATGTGGTCAAACTGGACACTTGTTTTGCTTGACTAGGCATTATCTGTTACAAGGGTTTTTGTTTTTCTTTTTTCCCAATGGTTGTTGGGGTAGGAGGAGAAGTCTGAGGTGGAGGGAGAAAAAAATAGATTTTTATTCATTGAAAAAAAATTTTTTTTAACTTTTAAAAGAGCCTAGAAAAATAGAAAGGGATCCTAGATATAAGAGAAAGCCGCTATGGTTTATTGAGTAGGGGGATAATATAAGGAAGGTTATTTCATTATCTGGGGTAAAGGGTTGATTGAAGAAGGAAGACATCACAAGCAAGAAGGCTTATAACAGTGCAGGCAGAAGATAATGGAGGACTGAACTAGGGTAGTAGCTATGTAAGCAGAGAAGAAGTATGTGTGAGATATTATCAAGGAAGAAAAGAAAGGAAGAAAAGGAAGAAAAGAATGTGGGGAGTGAGGAAGCAGAAAGCCCCCAAGGGGACTCTGAGGTTTCTAACCTGAGTAACTGGGAGGATGGTGGTGCCATAAAGAAGAAATGGGGACCTTCTTAGGAAGAGCACGTCTTGTGGGGGAAGCTGACTAATTCCATTTCAGACACGTTAAATTTGCAGTAATGATAGGCTATTCAGGTGAAGATGTCCAGGAGGCAGTTGGAAATGTGGAACTGGAGTCCAAAGGAAGGAAGTGGGAGGTAGAGGTGACCACAGAATTCATGGAAATAGATATACTTGCCAAAGGGAGAGAGAAGAGAGAGGACTGAGGGCAGAATCTTGATAGTATGGGGATGGGAGGAGGAAAATGATTCAGCAAAAGAAATTGAGAATCTCTGGTAAGATGACTAAGGGAACTGTGAGAGGGTAATATTGCAGAAACCAAGGGAGGTGGAAGTTTTTAAGAATAATAGGTAGGGTAGGGATCAACAGTATCAATGCTAAAGAAAGGTCTGGAGGATGATGCATGAGGGGTAAAAAAAGCCATTGGATTTGATAATTAATTGAAACATGAAAACTGAAAGGTTTTTGTTTTTGGGGGAAAAACCCAACAAACTTGTTGGAGTTTGATAACAGTTGGGAACCCAACTAAACACACCACTTATATGTATGCACAATACCTCTATTCAAAGCAAAAACTCAGACTAGGAATAGGAAGAATCAAAGTTCAAATCAGACAACTGTTCTTTCAATAGGAATTCAAGTTTGGAGATTTTAGAAGATTTTTCTTTCTTTTTTTTTTTTGAGGGAGAAAACTTTCATTTATGCAACAGCCAATATGGTTGCAGCATATGGAAGAACAGCCAGCCCTTCTTGAAAGTAATAGCACCATATATTCAAGGACATAAAGCTCTGAGGAAGGACGAGATTTCAGCCTTAACAGCCAGTTTCACTAACACCACATCGCCTTTTTTAAAATAACCTCTAAAATGTGCCCTACACATTTCATACGAGAGCTCAGTGCCTGAAACACAAATGACTGCCTTAAAAATCAGAGTATTTAAAAATGCAGACTTGCTCACCACCACTACCAAGTATAAATATTAACTGTCAGAGAGCGAGAGAGAAAAGCCAACTGGCTTTATTTATAAGCTACATTGAAAAATTCAAAACCAGGTAGTTATATATTTACAGAAGCAACGAATGCTAAGTTCAGGACTTGCCACAAAACCCTGAGAGACCCATGAATGGCATTTAGGTCAGTAGTAAACCATCTTCTGGGCTGGCAGGAAGCTTCTGATGGGCTGACAGTCCAAGTGACAGAAGCCGTTTTCTGTGAGATCTACAGTAGTAATTTCCTGTGTGAAAGCTCACGGCTGCTCCTGCATTCCACAGGGTACATTTCTTCTCATCTCAGAGGATGTTGCTCTTCCACAGGAAGAGGAAGGAACCAGTTGTTACTGGATGTGTGGGCTGATAGCTGTTGGGCATTTTCTGCATGCCTCAGTATCAGCTGTGAGAACTGGGGATATGGCTTGGCTTCCTAGCCCTGGGACAATATTACTCCTACAGGCACGAGGTCACAGTCTGTGAGTACAGTATCTCAGGAAGTTGGGAGGCAGCAGTGATACCTGGAACGTTTACGCCCCCAATTCCCAGAAATGTGCTAATTTTCTAAAGGAAACACTAAAAAGGAATTACTTAATTTGGCCCACAAAGAACAGGTTTTTAAACATTTCCTTTGTAAACACTGATTTCTTTGGAAAACCATACATCTGAGAAAAGTATAGATTTTTATAAATAAATATATTTATACATAAATATATTTATTTATAAATAAATAAATGAATTTTTATAAATAAAAATAGTCACCTCTGATGACTTTAACTTTAAGGAAATAAAGTATTTCAGTGTCTAAAGTATGAATGAGTAAAATTGTTCTATAAAATGCCAGTTAATGAATTAACAAATAATTTCTGGAAGAAATCTTTTTTTTCTTTCCCTCAAACATGAATGCAAATGAAACATCTTAGGATACATAAAACATAAGGTTCTTGGGACCATTGTTATTATCTTAATTTTTGTGACCAAAAATTATTGTAACTTTAATTTGTACATTTATGTCCTTGAGGCCTAGCCCAATGCTTACTAAGTGTTTAATAAATATTTAATTTAAAATATTTATTTATTTGTAATAAATATTTAATTTAAAATATTTATTTATTTGTAATAAATATTACACTGTTGCTTCACAATACACCATCTCTTTTGGTCGAATTTTCATCACACTGAATTATGTGCAGATGAAAGTAAATATAAAAGATATTAAGAAAAAACTTCCTCATAATCAGAGTTATTTAATAGTAGAATGGGCAGCTAGAGGATAAGGGAACTCATGAAGCTGTTTTTTGAGCATTTAGATAACTGTACTTCAATATAAACTGGTTTCCTTTGTAACCCTGCATATTTCATTTTTAAATTTTAAACTTTAAAATGTTATTCTGAGAAGGCAGTTTCACCAGGGGCCAAAGGGGTCTGCCATAAACAAAGGTTAGGAACCTCCAGTTTGGAGGAGATGTCTGCTCAAGTGTGGGTTGGGCTACAGGGGGATTTGAGGGTTCTTTCACTTCCAACACTTGGCCATTCCAAGGTGTCTTTGGGTTCAGAGTTGGCTCCCCTCCTGTTTCCTTTGTTTCCAGATTTTTATCTTAAAACCCAAACAATAGCCACCCCCGATTCCCTAACTCGCAAGGCACAGCATTTCCTCCAATGGAATGAAGTGTCTGTCCTAAATCCAGAGACCTATTTCTTAAAAGGGACTAGAGTAGCCAAATATTAAGTGGTTTTATAACATGCTTTGTCATATACTTCAGGAGTTCAGTTTTTATTTGTTATGGTTTTTGCACATCTACAAAACAGCTCAGGTTGCTTTTCATGTGAAAATTCAACTTGGGGATGAGGAAGATGTTTCTAGAGGCTCAGGAAACAAAATGCATTTTAAAAATTATTGATATTTTTATTTGTAGATAATCTTCACTTCCAAATATATCCCCCTTCTTCCCCTGCAAGTTTTTTAAAAAAGATTTTTATAACACGTGTGTGCATGTGCACATTACACACCCTGACACACACATTTTATGGCTATTTGCCTCAGTTTCCTCATCTGTAAAATAATCTGGAGAAGGAAATGGCACATCACTCCATTATTTTTGCCAAGAAAATACCAAATGGGATTTCAGACACAATTGAACAACAAAAACAGCTCATTTTATAGATGAGGGAACTGAGGCTAATAGCAATTAAGTGACATACCCAAGGTCACACAGCTAGTAAGTCTCTGAGGCAGGATTCAAACTCAGGACTTTCTGACTATAAATACTGCATCTACTACTAAGCAAATACTCACTGACTAGGGAATGATTAAACAAATTGTGGTATGTGAATATAATGGAACATGCTATAAGAAACAAGGAATATGAGAATTCAGAGGGCCATGAGAAGACTTATATGAACTGATGCCATTTGAAGTAAGAGAAGCAGGAAAATATACACAATGACAACAGTAATGCAAAAAGAACTAAAAAAGAAAACCAGACCTGTAGAAACTGTAATGACAAATCTTTGTCGCGGAAAACAGATGATGAAACACACCTTCCTCCTTTTGGTAGAGAGGTAGGGAATTACAGAGGCAGAATGAATGTTACATACAACATGGTCACCTTGGCAGTAGGCCCTGGAACTCACTTTGGGGCAAGGGTGGGTTTATATCCCACCATGTGTAAAAACAAAAAGAAAACATCAAGAAAATTTAAATTGTAAGCCATTTTTAAAGCCTGTGATTTTAAAAATTTTATAGCATTTTAGATATGAGAACTAAAAAACAGTATTTCAAACCAATATGAATAATCCTAATTTCATTCCAATAGTCCATTTTGTTTTTATTGATTTAAATTAATTAACATTTGACACCAAGACTAGTGATTTTTATTGTAATGATAGGAATCATGGGGTAGTAGAAAGATACTGGACTGGAAGCAGTCAAAGGCTCTGACCCCACTTCTGTCAATAACAAATTATGTGACCACAGGCCATTCCCTTAATCTAGCCTTTTTTTTTTTTTGTTCACTGTAAACCTCTATGAACTGCTTCCACTTCATCAACTCTTTAAAAAACTCCTATGATGCACCTCTTGCCTTTTGCCACTACCAAACTGCTCTTGTGGATGGACATCACTGTGATCCAGGTCAATGTGAAGGAAGGAGCTCTGGACTGGAGGCCAGGGATGGTGGTTTGGGGCCCAGTCCCACTGCTTACCACCTGTATGCCACTAGGCAAGACATCTGACTCAGTTTCCTCAACTGTAAGAGCAGAGGGTTGGTCTAAATGACCCCTAAGGTGCCTTCGAAATCTCAATCTCTGATCTTATGACCAGGACCATGGAGACCTCAGTTATAACATGTAGGAGCTAGGTCATATGCTCTCTAAGGCCCCTTCCAGCTCGACTTCTCTGGGATTCAGTGTTTTCTCTATGTTCAAATTCTCTCAAATACTTCAAAGTGAGATTGGTTAAGAGAAAACTGTATATTCAGCTTAACCACAGTAACAATAAAACGATGTAAATAAAATAAGAAATAAAATCAATAACAGAATAGCAAAGTAATAATAAAAATAAAAAACTGTGAAGTAGGCTTGGAAAGGTGAGTGAATGCCAAGGTATAGCCCCTGCTTTTAGCCTTCATAGATCACAGACATAGAGCCAGAAGGGGCTATTGAGGCTCTAGGATTCAATCCTAAAGAAAACTGAGGTCCTGAGAGGTGGTCACACAGGTAGAGAAAGGCAGAGAAGGGATTTGAACTCAGATCCTGGGACTCCAAGTTTGGTATTCTCCCATTTGCCTTCATTAGTCATATACCCAATGGGCAACTTATAAATATCTTGTTCTCCTTGTGGCGATTTCAATTAAAATGTAACCTGACAGAAGCCAAATTCTGAATATTTTCTATATCTAAAATGCAGGGGAAACATCACAACCCTACGAAAATTGCTGGGGGTGTGAACAATGGTTCTCATTGACTTTAATGTGTGAGAAAAGAAAGCTAGGGGCATCTAGGGACAATAAATACCATTTTATTTTTATTTTCAAGGTTATAAATTTTAATTTTGGGACATTTCAGTTTGTATACACTATGTTCTTTCAAGTAAGCTTTTCCAAATCTCTGCTTACATAAGCAATGAGAACTGGAATAGCTCAGGACTAGTTATGCAATGTTGTCTAGTAACCAGGATATCCTGTTGCCACAACAGCCACAGCAGCCACTGGAATATCCTCTTTGTATTTCTAAGTTTCCTTTGTCTACACATCTATTTTGTCAATAAATTCATATTTTTCAGTTAGTGGACAGCCTCGGAAAACCCCCCCAGAAGCAAGGAATCTTCCCTTCCCAACCATAAGGCAAAGGCAAAACCTTCCTAAAAATGAAACCATTGGCATGTTGCTGGTAGATAAAAATCTAAACCATAGCCTACAGCAAAGAGAATGGTTTTAAACGGCTTTTCCAAGAACAGAGGGAAAAGCAATGAGTTTTCTGAATCCAGAAGTATATCTGCAATGTCTTCTGCATTCTCAAAGAAGAGAACAAATCTTCTCTGAGATTCCCCACTGAGCCAAATGCTGCTTGTAGCCATGATTTAAGTAGTATGTTGGCCAGAAAAAAATGAATCCAGCAACACAAAAATGAACCAAGCTGCACTATACCTATGCTCTTATTAGAGAGAATGATAGAAAGGGCTCCCAAAGAACATGTTCCCTGGTTTCCTTGTAGGGCTGGATAGACTAGGTACAAACAGCTGAGGAAAGAGCTCACACACTAGTACAATCTAGTTTGCTGACATTGTTCTTTCTATGGTGGCTCGTCTCCAGCATTTATCCATGTAGTGATATTATGAGCTAAGACTTCTCCACCTGCAACCTTCCCTGTGTCCTCCTTCCTTCGGTCCTTTTACCCACCTGCCCATTCATTTTAGATCAGCTTAAATCTTTCACTCCTTGAAGCTTTCTAATCTACTTTGGGATACAGAGACTTCTTTCTTCTTTCTCTCAATCCAAAACACTTAGGGTTTGTACCATTGGTTTGGCGGTCACTGCTTTCCCATCTCTTATACTGTTATAAAGAACTATTGTTAAACTTTTCACACATATATTTCAAACAAAACTCCTTGAAGATGCTGATGGCATGTTAGTAGGCATTCAAATATCTGATCAATGATTGACAAAACTGATTTGAGACCCAAGATTTTAAAGTCCAAACTGAAAGTATCTAGCCTGTTTAAAACAATCATTTGTTCTGAAATAATCATTTCAACTTGTTGGAAGATATGCAGAGACACAGTGTTGCATAGAATATAATATAGTTCTCTGAAAAGAATACCCAAAGTTTCAACATGTACAGTTCTCCATTGCTATCAAAATCATGAATTTAATTTTGCTTAGTAATAAGACAAATACTGGGAAACTTGTTAATAAATGAGGATTTGGCAATATGCTTGGCCTACAAAGGAAAATTAATAAGTTGCATCATTTATGACTCCTGGGGATTTTTAAATCATGTTAATGTTTAAGATAAAAAAGAAAATAATTTTGTAATTAAGGTAGAACAGTGGCATTAATCAAACCAAAATTTACCACAATTTTTTTTTTTTAAGCAATTGGGGTTAAGTAACTTGCTCAAGGTTACACGGCCAGTTATTTCTGGGTGTGGTTCTGAGTGTCTGAGGCCGGCATTCGATCTCCAGGTCGTCCCAACACTGGAACCGGTGCTCTTACTCGCTGAGCCACCTGGCCGCCCCTCAATGGTTTTGTTTTAATGAAAGAAGCCACATGTTACACAAACTACGTTAGCAGTATGTTAAATGCCACAGCCTGGCTTTGATTATATGATATCACACCTATGGGACCAAACAAATGAAGACTAGGATATTTTAAATACATGATACTGAGCTTTAAATGAGTGCTGGTCATCAGAACTTTATTCCCAGGGTATAACATCAGGATAGAGATTCAGGAATTTGGGAAAGAAAGCACTTCAAAGGAAGAGAGCTGGTTTATTCCATTTTCTCACTCTTGAAAGTAACTTCATAAAAAGTGAGGTTTACAAAATTACAATCAGATGAGTAGGTAGTCCCTTTTTTGTGTGTCTACATTCTTTTTTTTTTCTTTTTGGAGGGGGGAAGGCAGGGCAATTGGGGTTAAGTGACTTGCCTAAGGTCCCATGGCTAGTAAGTGTTAAGTGTCTGAGGCCGGATTTGAACTAAGGTCCTCCTGAGTCCAGAGTTGGTGCTCTATTCACTGCACCACCTAGCCTCCCCTGTGTCTACATTCTTGATTATTAATTTCCCTAATTAAGATCAAGGGTCTGATCATTGGCCCTCTTCAGTTCAATGGTTTTATAAATAACTTGCATGAAGGTAGAGATGGCATGCTTATAAAATTTGCAGATGTCTAAAAATGAAGGATGGATCATGAACAGTGGGATAATGAAATTAGAATCAAAACGATCCTTACAAGTGGAAATAATGAGCTGAATTTAATAAGATAAAATTTAAAAGCAATTAATATAAGTTTTACATTCTAACCTTAACTTAATTTTAACTTAAATTTTTAAAAAAAGGCAACTGGAAAAGAGCAGGATGGGGAAGATATGGCTAGACTTGGTGTGAGAAGCACCTAGTGCTTCTGGTGGGATTCAAAGAAGTTAAGTCTGTTCTTAAAGAGAAAGTGGAAGGACCTCAGCAGCCATTGAGTCCAACCTATGCCCAAGAAGACTCCCCCCCATTAAGGGAATTTCTTCCTCAAACACTCCTAGGTTTACCTCTGCAATCTCCACCCACTGCTCCTGGTTCTTGCCCTCTGGGGTCAAAGAGAACAAGTATGACACCTCTCCCATGTGACTGCACTCCAGGATAAGACATTTCTCCTTCTCATTTCCATCTGACTAGATTCACCTGCATGCTCTAGACTGTCAAGATCTTTGTGAATTCTGACTGTCTCATAGTATGTCAACTACCCCTCCTGACTTCAGGCCATTTGTCCTGTATCTGAATCACTGATAAAAACAAATAAACAAAAACAGGTAGCACAGGGCCAAGCTCAGATGCCCAGGGCACTTCATTCCAGACCTTGACAATGTCAAGCTGCCATTGACCAAATAATGACTTTCTGGAATCCAACCATTCAACTAGCCTTGAATCCATCTAACTGTGTCTAGTCTACATTCTCCATCTTTCCCATAAGAATGGTGTGAGACATTTCATTAAATGCTTTGCTGAAATCTAACCGGACTCACTCATCTAATAACCCCGTCAAAAGAAGAAAAAAGAAAGAACGACGCTCAGTCTGGCATGACCTATTCTTGAGGAAGCCATGCTAAATCTTTGGAGTCACTGTTTCCTTTTCTAGATGTTACCAATCATCTCTTTACAGATCTATTCTAGAATTTTCTCAGGAATACAAATCCAGCTCACTGGCTCAACATTTACAGATGATTCTCTTACTGTTTTGAAAATCAGGACCCATGTATGTCCTTCTCTGGGTCTTTGGAAGCTCTCCCCTTAATGTGTTCTTTCAAATATCCGTGAGGATGGCTCAGCAGTCACTCCAACAATTCTTCCACCGTCCAGCCATCGAGTTCATCTGGTCCTAGTGACCTGAGTTCATCAAGAGCAAGTAGGTGCTCTCTTACTATCTTCTGACTAACTCCTGGGTGCCATGCTTGTCCTGGTTTCCAAGCAACAATCAATCACAACAAACACTTATTAAGAACCTACTATATGGCAGATCCTGTGCTAAGTGTTGGGAATACAAAAAGAGGCAAAAGACAGTCCCCACCCTCAAGGAGCTTAAAATCTAATGAGGCAACACTGGGACACAGTAGGCAAAAAAGTTAATGTGTTAAATTTCTGTCTGAATCTGAAATTTCGTTATCATTATTTACATTAATAATAGAAGCACTGAGTCCAGAATTATGGAGGTTACAGGCTCAGTACACATTGCCCAGGACAGATCACTTCTGGAATATAGGGTATTCTAGAAGTCTTAGTACAGTTTAAGTTTTGATAACTTCAGAAGTAGAAATGCTACAAATGTACAAAAAATATATCTGAAAGTTTAATTACATAATTAAAAAAATACTGATTATTAAAATTCAATGTAACCATGGTCTGTTGATTTTTGGATTTTGTTGATGACTGTGATTGAATGGATTGCATTTCTAATCTTAGTCTTAATATCATCCATAGGACAAGGTTTTAATGCATACAAGACTGTTTTGATATGTCCCCTGCAAGAAAAAGTCTAATACAGATAGATTAGGTGATCAAGGTAGCTGAGCAAGAGGATGTCTTCTTTTGATCCAGAAACTATCACTTTTTCAATGAATAATGACAAGGTACCCTGTCTTGCTAAGATTAGAATGAAAAATTCACTATGTAAAATTTTAAAAATTAAATAAGTATAAAAAAAATTTAAATGATCATCCTTTTGAAAGTGTTTGAGTTACCCAAGGATAGATTACCACTCATGTGGGTGGAGTATATAACCCTTGGGAGTCTCCGGGCAAAGGCCAGATGACCAAGTGCTTGTAGAGACTGCTGTAGAGAGTTCTGCCAGCCAGCTGGTAGCTGAGCAGCTGAGCTGGTCCTGCCACAGAGAACTAAGCAGCTGGCTTCCAGGACAACTTTTTTTTAGGGGGCGTTCTTTTCCTTTTGATCTTGGCAGCCCCAGTTCAGAGGATCGTGGATTTGGAGTTGAAAGGAAACCAAGGTTTTTTCCAGTCCAATGTGTTCAATTGACAGATGAGGAAACTGATATCGAAAGAGGTTATTAGAATTATCTATGTTCTTCTTACATGGATAGTAAGAGACAGGGGCAGGATTTGAACTTGGGTCCTCTGACTCTAAATCCAGGGCTCTTTTCATGCTACCACACTGCCCCTTCCCCCTACTTCAGAGGTTGAGTTAGACTCGATACTATCCGAAGTCCTCCCAGCTCTGAGCCTCTGATGCGAAGGGAATCCAGCATCAGTATTTATTAAGCCCCTAATAGATTAATCTCCAATTCCTGACGGCACCTAGCTGGTGCCACAGTGCATACAGTGCTAAGCCCAGAATCAGGAAGACTCATCTTCCTGAGCCTCAGACACTTACGTGACCCTGGGTGAGTCACTTATCCTGTTTTCCTCAGTTTCCTCAACTGCAAAATGATCTGGAGAAAGAAGTGGCAAACCACTCTAGCATATTTGCCAAGAAAGCCTGAAATGGGGTCACAAAGAGTGAGACACAACTGAAAAATGACTTAAAAACAAATCAAATTCCTCCTAAGCCTTTTCTCCAGACTAAACATTCCCAGGTCTTTCAGCCAATCCTCATTAAAAAAAAAAAACCAAACCAAAACAAAAAAGCCCAGCCCTTTATCTTCTGAGCCAAGCACTATGTGAGGGGCTAGGAATACAAAGATGAAAATGAGAATATCCCTGTCCTCAAGGAGCTGACATTCTAAAGAAGGTGGGCAACAGATCCCTATATAACTACTTTAGAAAAATTGCAAAGGGAGGATGGGAAGGCACGGGCAGCTGAAGGGATGGAGAAAGGCTGCCGAGCTTAGTTAGACTGTAAGAGGCAGAGATAAGGAGGATGTGAATTCCAGACATGGGGGACAGCTGGGGCCAAGGCACAGGAGATGGATGGGGTGCTGTGTGTGAGAACAGCAAGGAGCCTGGTGTGGCTTGGCGGGAGCTTAGAGTGTAGGAAGAGAAAAAATGCACGAGGAGAACTGACAGGCAGGACAAGGCAGAGCAAGTTGGGAAGGGCTGTCTATTCCATCCTGGAGTTTACTGAAGAGGAGAGAGACTTGGTCAGAGCTGATTTAGGTAAATCGCCTTAGTGTCTGGCTTTATGCCTCTTTTCTGAGATCTACAGAAATACCAAGAGCTGTATTTCCACTTTCTTTTAAAAATGACATATGGGTATACTTAATGAGATAAAAATTGCAGTCAATTGTAGTTTAGTCTGAGACCAGCCAGGAAATAACATCAAATCAGGTGATCAAAGAGGAAATTCAGGAAAACTCTTTCTTAACCACTGTAACAAAGAAACAGACATGATCTTATCCTATAAAGAAGTCTAACCAATTAAGATTTGACAGTAAATCCTTGTAAAAATCCTACTCTGATGAGCTATAGTTCTCAGGAAACCCTTTCCTCTACAAAAATCCATATAAACATTGCCCTTTGTGACCTTCTACATTCCCCTGCATAATTAGGTTATAGTCACATGCAAACTTAACACTAAAAAAGATTTAACCCAATGTGCCTTATGCCAAGACATAACTTCCCTTTACAATTATGGGGAGGGAGGGAGGATGGTTTGTTGGAAGAAGGGAGGAAAGAAAGGCTGCCCTTTAAAAAAAATAAGGATAAATTTAAAAGTACTGATTAATAGAGAGTAATGGAAAGTCTACTAGTTTCAAGTAATTTCATTTAATTTTTCAAACGAATTGTCCCATGATATACTTAAAGAATTCGTGCACATGCTGAATGTTTAAAGCAAAGCAGCTTAGAAAACAAATACTGAAACTTTACAGGGACCTAAATTATTTTTAAATGAGGCTTCATACCTCCAGGGAAAGAGTAAGTCATAAAACAAATGAAATCAGCATTCTTTACTCATTTCCTAAGGGCAGATAGCTATTTATAAGATTGCAGTACATAATTTACCCATATAAGTCTTAATTATGAACGTATGATCTAGGCTCAATCTAAGACCAATTTATAGCCAACTTTTTTTGGACTTCATATTGACCAAACAATTTGATCCAGCAGTGGGTGGGCCCTGTTTAGGCCTTCCTCCCAATTATTTCACTGCCCCCACACATGAGCGATTTTCAGTGTTTTTTCACTGAGCGGCACATTTGTAACTTTGCCCTGGGAAGCATGAGTCCAGGCCATCTGGACTCTGCCCTATGAGGAGCAATCGGGCAGCATAGGGAAAAGGTCTAGTGTCCCTGCTCCGTCACTTACTTAATGTGTAAATTTAGGCAAGTCACTGTAACTCTCTGAAAATGGGAATGATGGTCCTCAAGCTACCTGCCTCACTGTGTTGTTCTGAGCATCAGAGGACATGATGTGTATAAAATATTTTGTTGTCATAAAAGATGGTATCAGTTGAGGGCATATTTTTATGACATCTTCTAGAGAAAAATCTGCCGTTATCCAACCCAGCTTAGTTAAGTAATCATTTCAATTCAACAAGCATTTTTAAAGGGCCTACAGATCCCCTAGCTCTTGGGGGTGATCCTTTGTAGAGCCAAGAAGCAGACCACCAGGCCACTTTCTCCTATGACTCCCCATCACCACGCCTCTATGTGCGCCTTCTCTATTTAGAATCTCCATTTATTGAGCGGAGGGATTGTCTGGTTTTCTTTTACATGTAAACTCAGCATGTAGCATAGTGGCCTTGCACAAAGTCAGATGATAAATCAATGCTCTCTGTCTCTCATACATGAGGCACTGAGGATACATGACAGGCATAAAAGAAGCGTACCCATTTTGGGGGGATTGAACTGCTTTGTTGCCACCAGCAAACCCACATCTCTGTCCTAGGTGGGCAATAAAGGACATCTGCCCCTTGGGTTATTTGGTACACCTGGATTCTTTATGCCGCTGTTATACTTGACTATTGAAAAGCCCATAAATTACTAACTCAGTCAGTCAGTAAACAATTGATCATGTATCTATTATGTACCAAGCACTGTGCTAAGTGCTGGAGATACACAAAAAGGCAAAAAACAGCCCCTTCCTCCTAGAAGCTCCTAGTCTAATTCATGCTAGAAATGAGTGGTATTGTGATGACACAAAAGTTGAGCATAGGTTCTAACACTTACTGTGTGTTTCTGGGCAAGTCTCTAACACTCTCTGAGTCCCTGGTTCCTTGTGTTTCAAATGCCTTTGGGGGCCATCTCTAGTCGTCCTGATCCATATCTGGCTACTGGACCCAGATGGCTCCAGAGGAGAAAGTGAGGCTGGTGACTTTGCACAGCCCTGCCTCACTTAAATCTAATTCATATGCAAGTCATGGCATCACCTCCCTGATGTCCGGTTCCTCTTTGAGACAGAAGGACAAACAGCAACAAATGCCTGCTCCTCCTCCAAAGAGTAACTGAAGGAAAGTAATTAATATAAACCATAATTATCTTTATCAGTGTGAGCTAACAAAACATACCTATGCAACGCTTAGCCTTCCTGCCCGTGCGTTCAGACCACAGGGCCACATTCACTACCCTTGTCATTCTGAGATTCCGGACTCTGGGAGTCCTCTCTCTAGTCCAGATGCTCCTCCAGATGCCTGCCTGCCTAACAGAGACTCTCTAATGGAGGTCTAGCTGGGCAGCCGGCCTGCCATCAAGATCATCCTCCAGTGGAACTAAGCTCTCTTGTACCACCACTTTAGAAGCCCCGTTTGGGCTAGTCAGCCTGTTTCATGCTACATTCCTCCCAGCTGACAACAGTCTTAACAAGTGTCTGGATAATCAATGCTGGAAAGCAGAGAAGGGAATAAACATTTACTAAGTACCTATTGTGAGCCAGGGAACTGTGCTAAGTGCCACACAGGTATTATCTCATCCAAGGCAGGTGCTATTATTATCTGGGGAAACTGAGGCAGAGGTTAAGTGACTTGCCTAGGGTCATGCATCTAGTAATCATCTAAGGCCAGATCTGTGCCCAGATCTTTCTGACTCCAGGCTTGGCATTCCATTTACTGAATCACCTAGCAGTCATTGTTCATATAGCAATGTTAATACTTCTGTTGCTGACATGAATTAATAAATTAGTGAGAACATTCAGTATTTTAAAATAGGCATTGCCAGAGTCAAGATGGAGGAGTAGAAGCAGGACCTCCAAACAGCTCTGGCTTCCACCTTCCCCAATCAATGTAAAAAGGGGACTCTGAACAAACTTTGGAGCTGCAGAACACACAAAATGACACAGAGAAGCTAACCTCCCGCTGAGGACAGCCCAGCAGGCCAGCAGGAATAGGCCAGAACAGCGCTCTGGGAGCCCAGTCCAGACCCCCTGTGAGCTGGAGGTTTTAGCCCCAGGGCGGGCCTGATCAGACACCCCTGCAGGGACCCCAGATCAGCAGCAGCTGTGGCCATTTCCAGAATTAACAACACAGAGATGCGAAGGACAAAGTGAGAGGTCAGTGCAGTCTGGACTTTGGGACCCAGTAAGTGGGAGTGCATCAGCTTGTGCCCCTAGGGCGAGAAGCCACTGAGACACCTACACAGTCAGCCAGCTCCACCTGGCAGCTTCAGCTCCTGGCCTGCAGAGTGTTGGGGGACCAAGCACCAGTCTGAGGGGTAATTGCTCTTGCTTTAACCTGCTTGGATCTGGATTGCAGTCTAGGGTGGAGGTCCTGGAGTGTGTGTCCAGCTTGTCAGAGCCTGTGGAGGCCTCAGAGAGGGCACCCATCTGATACCTCTGGCAGCTGAGAAAACCTAGTGTTTGGGACAAAAGCTCCCCTGTCTGGTGACAGAGTCCTACTGTGGCAAAAAGCCCAGGGGTCAAGTGACTGAGGGGTGACATGACCAGGCAAAGGAAACAAAGCAGAAAGAAGATTCCAACATTACACTCCTATTTGGGGGACAAAAAGGAGCAAAGCATGGAACAGGAGGAAGACAGTGAAGTCAGAACTCCTGCACCAAAAGCTTCAAAGGAAAATACAAGCTGGTTACAGGCCATAGAGAACCTTAAGAAGCAGATAAGAGAAGTGGAGGAAAAATTGGGAAGAGAAATGAGAACAATGCAAGAAAATTATGAAATGAGAGTCAACAGCGTGACTGAGGAAAACAACACCTTAAAAAACAGACTAACTCAAATGGTAAAAGAGGCTCAAAAAGGCAATGAGGAGAAGAATGCCTTAAAAAGTTGAATTTTCCAGATGGAAAAAGAATCTCAAAAGCTCACTGAGGAGAA
>NW_027186050.1:0-13477 GCF_028583685.1 Petaurus breviceps papuanus
AGATCTGCCTTGCATTTTTTGTGTGCGGTGGCCAAAGAACTGTGCTGTGGTCTTCATTAGGGGCTGTCGTGGTATTGGGGCTGGCTCATAACTAGCTGTGTTTTATAGAAAACAAAACAAAACAACAAAACATGATTTGTTCCTATCCAGATACGTGGATAGCAGGCAGCTAACTCCGCAGAAGCAACTTCTCTAATCCTTTCGCTAGCAGTTAGAGCTACTAGAAAGGCTTAATAATATCCCAGAGGCAAAGATGAAACGGTATTTCCACAGCTACTGTTTGCTGTAGAGAGCTTTTGAAGTCAAGCTTAATATGTCTTTATTTCTCTACTAGAAAGATTTTTTTTTTTTCCTGTTGCCCTCCTTTGCTCGGGTGTTGTCATGATGACGGCTTTCTGCTTGAAAAATATTCCAAGCAGCTGCAGCGCTCCCATAAAGCATTAGGGAATGAGAGCAGCTTTTCATCAGGGGCTGTTGGAATCTGTAACTACAGTTTGTCACTGCCGAAACCCGCAGCTACGCTAGCAGGGATCTCAATTTAAGACTGCACTTTCTTTCTTATCAAGTTCAGGGGCAGCCAAAGCAGTTACTCTTAGCAGCCTATTTGGGACTGACTGGTGTTTTAATTTGGGTGGTTAATTAGTGCAAAGTAGTGTTCTCAGTTGAACCTTTGGCTTTTTGATGGTTCGTTTGTATGTGTGTTTATCATGGAAGGAAAGAAGGAAGGAAAGAGTGGAGGGAGGAAAAAAGAAGAGGGATGAGAAAGAGACAAAGAGAGGAGAAAAAAGAAAGAGGAGAGAGAGAGAGGAAAGAAGAAAGGAAGAGAAAAAAACATCAAAGTTAAATTAACTAGAGTTTTATGTGCTGTGCTAAAAATCACAGCCAACTTACAAATGAGGGTGGAGTATGCAGTATTTTTGAATGAGGCTCTAGAAAGACTACTTCAGACAAGTTCAAAAATAGGATCACAGAAGGAAGTTTTAAGTAAGGTTAGGGCTAAAACAACCTTTTTATTATTTATTTAATTGTGCTGCAGAATTGTCAAAAAAGGTGAGATCAAACAAGGATTTGAGGAGGAAAGCTAAGTGCTAAGGAAAGAACAAGGTCAACAGAGCTTAACACTTCCTTCATAAGACTGAAAAAAATGACAAATATATTCAATTCTGGACAAAATGTGATTCTAACTATTATTATGAAAGTGATTGTATCTATATACTTAAATATTTTATTTTGAAAACCTGGTTTGTCATTGTACAGGGAGAAATTCCACTTTTATACAATATCAAATGAGTTTCATTAGGGAAAGTGTTTAATACACACACATATTGACTTTGCCAATTTCAAAAAGCTGAATGTGATTTTGTTTTTTTGTAATTGTGATTGAATACTAACTATGAAAAAATTTGTAGTAATGTCAGGGGAGAAATCCCAATATTTTAGATAAAGATTCTTTCTAGAGGAAGGCTTATAGGAAAGAGATAGATACTGTAAATCATTTTTGTGTGTATAAATAAATATATATAATACATTTACATACACATATAAACGCACATGTGTACATATATTTATACACACATATGTGCGCATATATACATATAAATGCATGTTTTACCTAATACAAATATATATAAATACATCAAATAACTGGAGGAAGGAAGGAAGGAAGGAAAGAAGGAAGGAAGGAAGGAAGGAAGGAAGGAAGGAAGGAAGGAAGGAAGGAAGGAAGGAAAGAAGGAAAGAAGGAAGGATGGGTGAAAGCAAGGAGGGAGAGAGACAAGAAGAAAGGAAGGAAGGAAGGAAGGGAGGGAGGAAGAAAGGAAGGAAGGAAGGAAGGCATGAGAAAAAGGAGGGAGGGAGAGAGGAACAAAAATCAATCTAAGCACTGGTTAGAAACTTTCAAAAGTTATTGAAAACAGATCAGTATAATATGGTTTCTTTAACCAAGAGTAAGCTGTTATGTTGAAAATTATTTATATGTATGTGTATACAGATAAACTGAATAAGGAAAATATTTATATTATATGCCATCTCATACTTAAGACAACTTTGGGACCTGCTCCATATGATATGTTAATCGCAAAACTGAGGAGTGATTATACAGACAAGAATGTTGTATTACTATTAAATGGGTTCATACTATGTTGGGGTGTTGTATTCAGAATAGTTCAATGTCAAATTAGGGGAACATGACTAATGGGGTTAGGCCAGGACTGAGTGCTATTTAATAATTCCATCCATCACTTGAGAACATGCTCATTTAGTTTGTGAATGACACCAAACTGGGAGGGGTAGCTAGCAATTTGGAGGACAAAATTAAAATGCAATGTGACCTTGGCAATTGCTAAGTTGGAGAAATGGTTGGAAATTAATACTGCAACAATATAAACACCAGTACATATTTATACAATTGTAGATATATAGTTATATAAACAATTATATAACAACTATACAAATTCAGCTGAAAATAATGTAGAGGTCATAAGCAGAATGTTAATTTAAAAGTTTAGTGTTATTATTGTTTTTAATATAAAGACATATTTTGAGATACATTTTGAGACAGTGGAGAGAGCTTTGGACTTGGAGGAAGGAAAATTTGGTTTTAAATTCCAGGCACTTATTACCTATATTTTCTGAGGCAAATGTCTTAACCTCTAAAAGATTATGTTCTCACATGTAAAATAAGGAAAATAATACCCTCCCTGCCCCACTACAATGTTTGAGGAAAAGGCTTTGCAATCTTTAAAGAGTTCCATGAATGTGAATTATTCTTTTTCTTATAATGGTAAATGAAACAAAACAAAAACTACGGTTAACATTCTTTGTCAACAGAAAGATATTCATTAGAAGGTGGTCTTGTGATCAGGAAGGTCTGGGTTCAAGTCCTGCCTTTCAACATGTGCTAGCAGTGGATCCTGTGACAAGTTGCTTAACCTTAACTTAATGCCACAGATAACAAATTGTCAACCAAGTGCAGATTGGCCTGGCTAAATTGAGTCACTTATTGGAAGCACTCTATGCTCATGAAGCCATGCCTCTACTCAGAAATGTATCCTGTAACTTCCATCCCCTGGCTCTTATTCTGCCTTTACTCTGTGCTTGCTCTTTATTTGGGGAGAAAGGACATGCAGATAAATCAAATGAGATTTTCTTAACAATCCACATGTTACTAAAGGGAAATTATGATATAATACCAAGTGAATGAATGTTGAGAGTCAAGAAATAGATAAAAGAAGAGATTCAGGGAGGGTCTATACCAGAAAGTTCACTAGAATATGTTTTGAATCTTTTTAATGGTAGTACTATTCATGGATTGGCAAAATGATAACTTTATATTAGATAGAGTACTATATTATGCACCCATTATATACTCATCACTGTCCTTATTGTTGGAGATAAAGACAAAAAGGTTACAGTCTCTGCACTTTTGGGAACTTGAGCTTACATTTTTATACTCTTGAGGATCAAATGAGATAATGTGCATAAAGCACTTTACAAAGCTAAAAGTGATAGATGAATGTCATTTATTAGGACGTGCTGATGATCTCCCTGAGATACTACTTTCAGGGTTTGTTTGTTTCTTTTTTTGTCTATTTCTAGGCTGTATGTTCTTTGGTTAGCCTTCACTGCTATGTAGGTGTTATAAAAAACACCTCTTGTCTTTGCAATAATGTATCTGAAATGCAAAAGATGTGCATGTGCTATTCTTGATATCATTACTATTTCTTAATAAGAATGACTTTATATTTCATAGTATTTTATTATTTTCCAGGTATTTTCACAAAAAAATATCTTGATTCTGATTCTTGTTTAGAAGAGGCAATTATTTTTGCCCCTTTCAGTCAAATGGCTCATTACCAGTTAAACAGGCATACATAGTTGTAATACTCACCCAGCTTCCTGTAAAAGCAAACAAAAAACAAACCAGATGTGGCTCCCATTTCAACTCTCTCTTTCTACCCTGACCTCCCACCCACATCTATTTGAGAATTTTAATTAAATGAGACAAAAGGAGAGAAGAAAGATCTCAAAAAATCATATAGGCACAATGATGTAGAAAGGTGAATTTTTCCTGACTGAAGAATCGCTCTCATATAGTAGCCCTCAAAATGGAATTTGGAGATACTCTGTCCTAAGAAAATTCAAGAAATCATTATTATTATATTACAGATACAAATAAATAAGTTTAGTTGTGATGAATCTTAGTACTGCTATGTAGATATTTGTATTAGGTTTTTTTTACTTTTTGAATATTCTTTTGTTTGTTTGTCTTATTTTAGTAATACATTTTTTTTCTCTAAAATCAAAACCAATCCTGAATATATCTAGTCCATCTCCTATTCAGCCAAGTATCCCTGAAACAAAGACCTTTTTTTTAAAAAACCAAAAAGAGCAGTCTGGCAAATCTTACCAATACATTGTATGGTTTGAATATTTATAGAAAAACTATAGTGTCAGACAGCAATTATATAACTGGTACCCTTACAGGTGATGTTATGTTCTAATACCACAAAATCATTTCTCAAATCAGACAAAATGACCTAGACCATGTCATGTAGCTAACCTTCTCAACTCCTCAGTTTCTTCATCTATTTAATATGGGGATATAACAATCTATTAACCTCTGTAAGCAAAAGCTAATAAAATCATTTCAATACTTTACAAATATTAACGTGCTATATGTGTGAAAAAAGAGAAGTCATCACAAGACACTGAAAATATCCAGGCCCATGTGCACAATAACTTAGACTGCATAAAATACAGCCCCAGTTTGAATTCCAGTTAATTAGGTCAAGATAATTTGGCAGCCTTACTAATATCACTCCTTGAGCACTGAGGCACTGTGGTGATAGGCATCTCAAAAGTGCCTAGAGATAGTCAGAACCTGAACATAGCTGACTCAAGTGGTTTCCTGTTATTGGTCATGCCCTACCAACCGGCAGATCTGTGGTCATTTCTCATTCATTCCCCAATGCCAGTTGTCATATGAATGTCCTCTCAGCAGAGCTCAAAGCCCAAGCACTGACTCTTAAAACTCATTGTACGAATCTGGCCTGAGCCATAATAAATCCATTGTTAAAATAGAGTTGTTGCCGCTGCAGTTGAAAATAACCACAAGATTTGGAGCATTTTCTTCTTTTGTTTCTCCTCCCCCCACCCTTTCTTGAAGAGCTGGTTTTATTCATGTTTATTTTTTGGTGTTATCTCTCAAACACTTGAAAGCCTCTCTTGTTTTCTTTAATACTCTCTGCTTTGCAGCTGAACCTATAGGAGGGCATGCAATCATTTGGCAAATACTCTTGCTGTTTTATTTTGTAAACAGGGTACGAAAGAGAGGATTTGGGGGTAAAATACAGCCCATTGCTAAGTTATTTGCAGTAAAAATAAGAGCTGAGCACGGTAAGAGAAATGATAATAAAACTAAGCTCTCTGTAATCACCTTAGGGAAGCAGTAAATAACAGAAATGTACCCTAAAAAGATAAGTTGGTTATGCTGGTGCATTTTCAAAAAGACATTTTCAAAAGTTGGTCCATGGTTGCTCTTCAAAAGGATGAGGAAAAATGTCATAATCAATGAATGGATTCAAATAATGAATAATTCAGACATGATTATCTGAGAAAACTAACGAAAGGCAGAGGGTGAATTAGACAAGATCTGTTCAGCATCAAGTAGGAAATACTTGAGTTATAGGTTTCCGACCCTTTGCCCAGGTTATATTTGAAGATTAATTAATTATTTTTGGTGAAAATTTAGTTGTTTTTATTGTTATTGTAAGCTTCAAAATTAAGGCTCCCAGTCAAGAGTGTCCAAATGGGTTTTTATTTTTTTTAACTAAGAAATAAGCAGCTCTGAAGAAATTAGGGATCTTTTTTGTCATGTCCTAGTATCCTCCAAATGACAAGGCTTTCGGGCATGATTTTTGTCTCTTTAATTCTATATTTTACTACCACTAATTTCCTCTTGATCATCTTATATCTAGACTACTGAAAGGAATGCTACATTTTTAGTAGATCTAAGTTTATTGCCACTTCAGGTGGTAGCAATATACTCTTTCCATTCAATAGCCTCATTCTTTTCCAATTTTGATTAGTTTGATCCAATAATATAGCTCACATTTATTAAGGATCCATTACACACAGGGCATTGTGCTAAGTGCTGGGGATACTACATTGAAATCAGACAAATTTCCTACACTCAAAAAGGAAATGAAGTGTGGACATAAATAACTATGATGTAGTAAGTGGAAAGGAGAGGTACAGATGAAATATAATGAGAAATTATGGAGCAAACTTTTGGGACCAGGTATCATAGAATGCTTTATGCCACAGGGGGTGTCAGTATTGGTCTTGAAGAAAGTGGTCAGAAGCCAGAGTCCATTTCAAACTTCAATGATGATGTAAGTATAATGGTAGAGAAAAGGGAGGTCCAGATTGGTGTATCAATGTGAGACAATTTTAGAAAGGTAAACTTGAGTGTGTTGCAGAGATCCTTGAAAGTCAGGAAAAGTAACTTGTATTTTATTTTGGGGATCGTTGAAGTTTTTGAGCATATTATTACTATAACCAGGAAAAAATAGATTAGGAAAATTATGCAGTCAGCAAGTGAAAAAGGCAAGACCAGGTATTCAACTGAAACAGAGAGAGAAGAAGTGACAAAAATCTGAACTCAAGTAGTGGCAATAAATGTGGAAGGGAATGGGGGACAAGTATGAGATCTATTAATGATGGAGAATTCTTTTGTACTCAACAAACATTTTATTAAATACTCTTGTAGTGAAACCAAGAGATCCTAGGTAATGATTAGATACTGGGGGTGGGTGGTAGAGAGAAACAATTTGTAGGTAATTGAAATCTTAAGATAGAGTTGGTGACAGGATGCCAGTAAGTGCCATCAATAGAAACAGAGTAGGAGATGATGGTTTTTACTTTTCTTTTTGTTTGTTTGTTGTTTGTTGCTATTGGTGTTTTTGTGAAACATGATGAGTTCAGTTTGTGACATGTAAAGTTTGAAGTACCTGCAGAATATTCAGGTGAAACTCTGAAGCAGCCTTATCAATTTATGGGACTAGAGTTCTGCAAAAATATGGAAGTTAAGGATCAATCTGTCAATTAAGTAAATATTAATTTGGTGACCACTATTGTAAAGCATGAAACCACTCTTCCCTCCCCTAACTGATCTATGAACAGGAATTTCAGCCTAGGGTAAAATCCCTGTTGGGCATGACCCCATTCTTCACCCCTTCTCCCCATCCCCTGCACCCACCAGATATTCCCCCTATTTCTCCCTGGATCTTCACCCATTCTATGTTCCCTGTCCCTCAGCCTAGGATAAACTTTGGGTGAGGGAAAATTCAAATATATGCTGTCAAATCACTGATTGTAATCTCAGCTTAAGCAACCTGACTGTTGGTCTTGTGGCGTCACTTTAAAAACTGGCACATTGTCCATGCCAACTCACTGTCTGATTTGGGCATGATGCCGGAAGTCCTGCGGAAAATAAAATCCACTTCTAAATTTTACTCCCGGGGATCTTTTGTCTTGCTCCTTTTGGCACAACACTATGTGCCAGGCATAGTGTTAAATGCTGGAAATGCAAAGAAAGGTAAAAAGACAATCCATACTCTCAAGTGTAATGAGATCAAAAATATGCAAATATTACCAAATAGGATGTAGACAGTTCGTTTCTTCAAACCATTTCGGCTGCCTGATTTTGTTCTAAAGTACAACTTTGACACCACACTGAACTCTATCAACATTTTTTTTTGCCTGTAGTATGGATGTTCTCTAATATGCAGGCTCTTAACATCTTTCTACACAATTTTCCATCTTTTCTTATGCAATAATCAAGGACTGGGTTGTTAGAGCCTATGTATGATGTATTCTTGATGCTGATGGATAATAGAGCTTATTTTGTGTACTAAATAAAATCCATAAATCCTTTACCTATCATTCAAGGCATTACAGAATCTAGTCCCAATTATCTCCCTGGTTTAATTTAACATTGATCCCTAATATAAATACCATTTGTAGACTATATTTGCAGCTCTGTAAATATTCATCATCCTTTTTTTCCCCTCTGCTTATCTTATTCTTTATATTTGCAATTCTTTCTTCCATATGTTCATCTATTCTACCCATCCTTGAATGTTAATCTGGACAGCTGCTTCTTCTCCCATGACTTCTATACTCTTATTATCTTCTATGCTCATGACTTAGGAAAAATTGCCCTTTGTTCTCATATAGTACTTGCTTTCTACTATTCACTTGTATTATGCTGCTATTTAATTATAGATATTAGTGCATATTCCTCATTTTCTATACTAGATTATAAACTTGTTAGAGAAAGAAACTAGATTTTTGTATAACTTTTTAAATCTTACATAAAATGTAATTCCATGTCTTTCATATAGTAGGTGTTCAACTTGTATCTAGCTTTTAGTGGCTGGGTAATTATGGGCACACCACTTTATTTCTCTAAACCTGACTTTCTTTATCCAAAAAAAGGAGATAATAGTATCAGCACTATCTCCTTCACAGAATTATTATGAGGAAAGCATTTTCAAGCCTTAGATTGCCACAAAAAAGACTAATAGTTTGATATATTTGAACATATGTTTCTGGTATTATATGTTGTAATAATATTATTATGATATTATAATAACATATGCTATCAGAATTCTTGGCTTTGTCTTTGCTGAGCCTCCCTCTCTAATCTTAGAATGTATTCTCTCCAACCATAAGTCTTTTTGGACACGTAGTTTTCTGAAAAGTTCAGTTCAAACACTACCTCTTAAATTTCTTAAATGAGATCTTTCCTGATCTGCTAGTGTCTCATCCCTAAAATAAGCATGTATTTATTTTGCACATCCACATTTTGTGTATATACTGTCGCCCTTCAAGAATATTATAGCACAATCTCACTACACTCTGCACCTGCTGCCTTTTCTGGTTTTAACTCCATGAAACAAGATGCCCCTCCAAGGGTAAGTTCATCACTTCTAAACTGAGCACCACACCGCTAACTCAAGCCTTGAATCATTGATAGATACCACCTCTCTCAGCCTTTTTTCTTCTCTGACTGGAGGGCTGGAAGTCAGAGTATTTGCCTCTTCACAACACTTTCCTTTACAGAGGGCAAAAAGTGGATTCTCAGAACACTCCACCCTACATCTGATGCTCTGCCTGGTTTCAACTCTATGGGACAAGGGGCAGGGTTTCGCCTGCTCTTCCCCCACCCCTGATGTCCTGTCCTTTTTGTGTGGTGTCTTCCACTTTAGATTGAAAGCTCCTTCAGAGCAGGGAGCATATTTCTTTTTATTAATTGTATCCCCAGAGCTCAGCACGGATTCTGGAACATAGGAAGTGCTGAAGAAATATTAATCGAATTGTTTATTGTAATGAATTGCATCATTGAGGGACAGGACTGTTCATTTTTGCCTTTGTAATTCCAAGTACAGTAGAGTGCCTGATACATATACATATATATATATATATATATATATAGCAGGTGATTAACAGATCCCTGTTGAATTATCTGAATTAATTTTCAGCCTAATAAATATAATAATTTGCTAATGTGAATTAACTTGTGAAAATGTTTTTTTTATATTTTGACAATTTATTGTATTTGTATTTATTTTCACTGTAGTTTTCCTAAAAGACATTAAAAATTTTGATAAACTTTCTTAATATTATCTCTAGTATTTATATAATGCTTTAAGGTTAGAAAGCACTTTGCAAATATCATCTTGTTTTATCCTCAAAACAACACTGAGAGGAAGTTGCAAGTATTACCCCAATTTTACAGATGAGGAAGCTGACAGATAGAGGTTAAGTTAACTGCCCAGGGCAATACGGATTGTACTTCATTTGGGATTCAAACTCAGATTTTCCTGTTATCTGTGTCCATAATTCTATTCCTGTGCCAAGTAGCTGCCTAGTTTGAGGACTATTCTCCAGAACTATGCTTTCTCTAATCATACTGTGACTAAAAATTTCCAGTTAAAATTCAACATCAGATGCAGAACAAAAAAAATCCTGTTTTAAATTATGGACTCTTTTTGCCCCTGGATAAATCACCTGTCTATATTACCTCCTAGAAGGATAATCCTGGATATTTTGAGCTTGAAATCAACCTCTCCTTTAAAGAAGAGCTTCTTAACCTTTTTCCCACATGGACTCTTTTTTTGGCATTCAGATGAAATCTGTGAACTCCTTGTCAGAATAATGTTTTTAAGTGCATAAAATAAAATTTATAGAATTACAAAAGAAACCATTTATATTGACTTATAGTTATCAGGATAATAAAAGAAGTCAAATAAAAACAAAACAAACAAAAGATACATTCACAGATGTCAGATTAAGAATCCCTGTTTTCAAGTCTTTTTTTTTAACAAGCCCAGTCTAGTTTGAACATTTTCCCAAGATAGTATCAATGTTTTGATTTTTGTGTCTATGACTTCCAATTATCTCATTTTGTATTTGTGCAAGGCACATGTGAATATATCTACCTGTGTATTAATGTGTACATACATAAATGGGAACTGACATGCATATATATGTATATATATGCATGTGTGTTCATCCTTCATTATAATTTTTCAAGAGAGCTTTGGTCACATGACTTAAGTATTAACTCCCTTATTCTATTTATTCTAGTCCAAGGATTTTCTCTAGAATCACGTAGCTCTTCCCCTGTCTTTCATTTTCACAGTTGGTGGTTTTCAGCTACTCCTGGCCCTAGACTTAAAAAATGAAAAATACTTCTCTGCAACTTCAGAAACATAGAGTCCCATGGGAGGGCTACATGGAAGGGGCTTAAATAAATAGTTTTGACTGAATCAATAGGAGGAAACCCTTTATATATGACAAGGAGGAATCACTGGTATTCAGAAGGATATTGATGGCCTGAAGAAGGAAGGTGGCCTTGACATTAAGACCACGATTCTAATACTATGTAGCAGAATCAAAGGGTACATCATGGCGTTTGTGTTCAGTCATGTTTTTCCCCAAAAAATATATGTTATTAACCTCCATGGCAAAGCTACTATAAATGAAATTGCCACAAAGAATTGCCCTAAAAGAAAAAGAAAGGAAAGATTACTTTTTCTTCTGTCTGTTCCCTACCACATTAATCAATTACTCATCCCTGTCTTTCATCTGATAATAGTATCAGGGTATGAAATCAGTAGCAGAAGGGTAAGCAGAAGTACAAATTTAGAAGGAGTGATATTACAGCCTCATTTGGTCTTACTCTGGTCAGAAGTATGCTCAATCAGCAACAAGATATTCTAGCTTATGGAATGTACTGTCTCCACTGAATTATGCTGAAAGCTATCAAATGTTGTAATCCATATGGTTAGTTCAGTGATGTCCAAATAAAATAAAAACAGATTCTTACAGATCATATATTGATTTAGAGAACCAAAAATTGACATCATCTATATTTTATTATGTTTTCATTTTTTTAACATTTCCAAATTACATTTTAATCTAATTCTATTGAACTGTACTTAGGAGTTTTGGGGCTGCCTGCAGCTGGCCCGTGGTCCATGATATTGACCTTTATAAGTTGATAGAGCACTTGATTTAGAATCAAGAACATTTATGTTTAAATCCCACCTCAGATACTTATACCTAGGTTAGTTAATGAAGCTTTCTCTGCCTCATTTTCTCTCATCTATAAGATAAGGGGATTCTAAGGTTCTAAATCTATGATCTTATGACCTTATAGGGAAGCTACGTGACCCAGGGATAAAGTACTGGGCCTGAAGTCAGTAAGACTCATATTCCTAAATTCAAATTTGGCTTCAGACAAATTTACTATTTAAATTTTACTATTTTCGTGACCCTGGGCAAGTCCCTTAAGCCTCTTTGCCTCCGTTTCCTCATCTGTAAAATGAACTGATGAAGGAAATGGCAAACCACTCTGGTATCTCCACTAAGAAAACCCCAAATGGAGTCATGGAGAGTCAGACATGACACAACAACTTCTTATGATTTCTATCCCCCTGTAGATTGAGACAGTAGCTACTGCTGACTCTAACTGCCCAGCTTCTTCTGCATTCTTCTTGCTCCCCTTAGCTCTGGCTAGGTGTAAAGTTTGAAAGGTGCAATAAGATTTAAGCCTGACTATTTCAAACTAAATGTTCGTTTTTTGTTTATTTTTGTTGGTCTCTTGTGGGGAGTGTTGAGACAGAATTCCAGTGGCCTGATTTCTTAGAAATATAACTTAAGGGCCTCATATGAATTCAATTTACCTTTGTAATTTTTTTTTTCCTTTGTGAAATTTTTCAGTCCTGCAATTGTAATGGAAGAATATCTTGGAGCTTTAAACAACATCAGGAAATCATCTCCTCTGCTGGATTGTAAGCACCTTAAGGGTAGAGTCTATCTTAATCATTTTTGTATCTCCCACAGTGCTTTGTATAATGCTTGTACTCAGCAGGTACTCAATAAATATTTAATGAATAAACAAATGGATGGATGAAGGATCAATTGAAGCTGATAGTTTACCTTGTCAAATACCTCATAAGAGATGAAAGGAGGACTAAAATCCGGAGATTGTGATAGCCAGGGGATGAGAGAGGATAATTAAGATAGCTCTTCAATAGTTCACATTTCCCCCAGACAGAATAGCTATTAATTCTAAAATTAGAGGATCACAGATTTAGAACATGGGGGATGATAGAAAGCACTGAGTCCTCATTTTGCAGAAGAGGCAACAGAAGCCAAGAAGAGATGAAGTGATTTGTGTGGAGTCTCACAGCTAGTAAATACGGGAAATAGGAACTGAACCCAAGTTCTTCTGATGCTTTGCCATCTATCCAATATCTCTATCCAACATCACCCACACTACCTCTTATAATGAAAATTTTCTTATGAGCTCTTCTCATTTTTTTAAATCTCTCAAAGTTCTCGGTAAATACAAAAGCAACACAGGCATAAAAGATTTTACCATTGTTATTGCTTGTTTTTCAATTCATTAAATTGGTTTCTTGTTTTGATAACTGTAAGGCAATTCCTTAAGAGTAGGGCAGGGAAACCCGTTGCCTGAACAAGAAATTAACTACAAAATATGATGCTGTATTATATCAGGTAAGTTCCTTGATAATATTGGTGTTTGGCATCCTTAGTACCTAACAAAATATTTGGCAAATAGCAGGTACTTAATAAACACATGCCAATTTATTGATCAGTTGATTAATTGATATACATGTTTCCTCCACAAATAATATGTATTACCTGAGAAGATGGATTGTTTCTGTTCTGGCTCTGTATCCCTGTATCTGTATCTATCTATCATAGCAAATAGTAGGAATGTGTCACATGTTGACTGATTGATAGATCACAACCAAAAAAATGAAATAAGAACAAAACAAATGCAGCAAAAATAGATGCATAGTGTTTAGAGTGGATAGTCCATTCTATATTCTTCCCTGGTACAACTACAACTGAGTTAGTTCTATTTAGTATCAGC
>NW_027186051.1:0-27484 GCF_028583685.1 Petaurus breviceps papuanus
TGTATCAGCAATGCCATATTCACAATGCCTATAGAGATTACAAATATGCTGATATAATTATCCATCACAAAATACGTCAGGTTTGCCATTTGGGGAAATAAACTAGAAAATTTATTAAGATACCAAAAGACTGAGTCCCAAAACCAGAAAGTGAAAGCCATCAGAGTAGTTATGATATTGACACAGGTAGATAAAGTAAAAAGCACCCACATTCTCAAGCCTTTAAAACAGAACAGGCTACCTCAGGCAAAGGTCCTCCTCTCCCCACTCACAGCAACCACCCAGCATCCTGGAAGAGCGCTCCCAGCAGCTCCGGCCCCTGGCAGTCCTCAGCAGGAGTCCTAACTCAAAAAAAAAAAAGGGCAACAGCCACCAACTGCCAACTGCAGGACCGTTAGCTCGGCTTTTCACTTTCTCTTGCTCTGCTATGTCAGCACGTCCATGGGGCATGGGAGATCTTTAAATCCCATAACCCTTACACTGTCCCTAGTACCATTATTTTAAGTGTATTTGATAATGCTATTTTTATAGTATTTCCTTTTCAAATCATTATAAAGTAGAAATCTTGTTAGTATTTTTCAATGAAATTTAATAGTAAATATTCCCAGAGCACATAAATGTATATGTACTTATACAAAACTTTTTATTTGATTGGTTTTTGTCTTATATACATTTTAGAACATAATCAAGAGAGTGAAAACTAATTGGATTGCTAGACTCACAGATATTAACAGCATAATGTCATTGTATCAAGAGATACACAGTAGAGTACCCAGGTGTCTGCACTTGATCTTGTACTTTTTAACATTTTCGTCAATGATTTAGACAAAAATATAGATGGAATACCCAACACAGATACCTTGAATTTAAATGACAAAATCAAGATCCCGACAAGATTATGACAATCTAGAACATTTGGCATGAACTTCAGTAGTCATAAATGTAAGTTCTTGTACTTAGTTATAAAAAAAATCAGTTCACTAGTATAAGATAAGGAAGGCATTGGTATACATCACTAAATAAACTAACATAATTAAAGTTGGTCTTCTAAAAGGGAAAAAAAATAAAGTTTTGTACATGTATTTTTGAAGAATTTTAATAGAAAATGAAATTTTAAAAAACATAGCAGATACATAGCAAAGAAGAATTTTTAAAAAAAAATTTAAAATTTCACATAACTTAGTTTGCTCAATTACATTTTAGTAAAATAGAAAATTTAAAGAAAATTAATAATGAGATACCAAAAATTGCCACAAATTTAAAAATATGAATTAGAGATCTTAAACAATGCAGAGTGAGAAAATAAAAATGACAATAAGCCATAAAGGAACTGCAAAAGGGGGCCCAACAAGCAAACAAGCAACAAGAAAATATATTTTTTTAAACAAAAGAACTTGTCCGGACAGATTTACAGCTGAGTTTAAAAGTTTAAGATGGGTTAGCAATAGATTGCATTTGGGGTGTTAATAGATTTCTTGATTAATATGAGTCAGCAGCCTAATGTCACAGACAAAAATGCTAGAGTGAAAATAGATAACATTATGACAAGCAGAGCTTCTAAGAATAGAGACAATTATACTAATAATGCACTCTACCATCCTGAGACTTAATCTCAAAAATGATGCTTATTTTTGTATCTCATGTTTTAAAAATAGTACTAATAGTCTGGATAGTGTAAAGAGAAGGCCTATCAAGAAATTATCTAGAGCCCATGTTATATGAGACCCAGCTCAAGGAACTAGGCAGACTTAGCCTCAAGAAACAAAACAAAAAAAAAATCAAGATAGACAATTGTCTATAAATATTTGAAAGGTTATCATGTGGAGGCAAGTTTACATGTGTCTGTTAGATTCCAGTGGAAAGAACCAGTACCAATTGATAGAAATTTCAATGGAAAACTTATGCTTAATGTTTGGGATGGTGGATGTTTTTTAACAATTAGAGCTAAAAAATTTAATGTACTGCCTAAAGAGTGGTAGCTGATGTGTCTTAGAAGATGTTCAAGTAGTGGCTACATGACCATATATTGGGTTTCTGTAATGAGAATGGGAATTTGAAGATCTTCTCTGCCCCTTAATAGACCTAGGGAGGAGTTTGAAGACCTCCCCTGCTTTCAAAGTAAACTCTTCCCCCTAATAGGCTACATGTAATCACATGGAGCCTGTGATGGAGGGAATTTGCTGAAGGGTGGAGCAGCAGCCCACAGAAAGCTTCCCTGCTGTGAAGATAAACTCTGCCCTCTAATAGAGTGAATATAGTCACATGGAGCCTGTGGTGGGAGGAGTTTGCTGAAGGGAAGCAGAGCCCCCAGGAAGCTGGTTAGAGCTAACCAGACAGTAGGAGAGAAGGGACACTTAGGTAAGGAGATAGAGAGGTTTGTGAGTAGATATTGATTTTGTATTGGTTTGTGGGAAGGCTGAAGGAAGCTGTGGTTCTCAGGGTTATTATGGCTTCTGAATATCTTTGGAACTATGATGGAATTGGCTTCTGGTTTTGGAATTGGGTTTTCTGGTGTCCAAATAAATGCTTTGGTTCTATCCTCTCTCTAGAGAGTTTGGTATATTTTGCAATCATTCATCCTGGGATACTTATAGTCATGGTCTTTATCAAGATCATGGGTGCTGTAAATATTGCATTGGCGCTACAGTATCTTATAAGGAAAAATATTTTCAAGTATGTGTTGGACTAGATGGCCAGTTATTTTCCTCCCATCATTTGTGTTCTGTGAATATATGAATATATGTATGCATACATGCATGGCATACATGTATACATGCATGTGTGTCTAAGCTTCTTGAGGGTAGAAATTGTCTTCTGCATGCTTTTGTATCCTATGCTTAGCATAGTGTCTATCATATACTAAGCACTTAAAAATGTCACTTATTGATTAAAAACAAATATGCATACCTGTGTCCTCTGTCTTAAAGTGTTAAGTATTATTTCACACTACTGTCTTTTATTTTGTTTTGTTTTGTTCACACATTAATTTGTGCCCCATCAAATATAATGAAAAGGGAAGGCTTCTGATTTCTCTGTTTCTCTGATAATTCACTAAAGATCTATATGACCTTCAACTGATAGAACCTAAATTATTTCCTGAAATGATTTCAGAGGTCTCAATTTGGAGATTCTTCATGTAAGTTGCACTAGATTTTGAGAGGCTAAATTTGATATCATGCGTTAACTGGGAACTAAAATCAAACTATGGATTCATTTGTTTATTGAGAATTCATATAAATACATTTCATTACATGAAAAATTATATAAGAGAAATAACAAAAAGAATGTTGTCAGTGTGGAAAAGAAAATGGACTATTCATGTAGTCACTCTGAAATTTTATGTGTGTTGCCTTAAACCAAAAACTCATTATTGACATCCATGCAATAGCAAGAGATCTAGAAATTTGCAGTATATAGGGCAGAACATTTATAAAGGATTAATGGGAAGACATGAACAAGGGCCATGAAAGGTGACAGGGTGTGTATGGGTTTCAATCTCAAACTTTGAAGGGACTACCAACATTATGAGAATATACATCCATCCTCTTGAGGCAGTTAGGTGACATAGTGAAGAGAATGCTGGGATATGAGTCCAAAATCAATCTCAGATATAAATCATCTTTGGCAAGACATTTAACCTTTCTGGTCTTCAGTTTCCTCATCTATAAGATGACAGAGTTGGGACCAGTGGTCTCTAAAATATTTTCTGTCTCTAAATATTTGAATTAAATTTTCTCAAATTAAGTTTTAATTAAATTAAGTATTAAGTTTTCTCAACTATATGAAATATACATCTCTCAAAGTTACTCATTTTTTATAAAATGTATCTTAAATTTGTTTGTATGAAGATGTGGCACTGTTTGAATACTTTGGGAAAGAAATTAATATCATTCTTTGAAGGCAGAGGCCCCATTAGTTTGCCTAACTCGGCTTTTACATGATAGAATATCAAAACAATGTACATTCAAAGTCTTTCAATTACATTTATTGTACAGAGATTAAAATGTCAGTTGATAAGGTTTTTGCCTTTATCCTTTTGCTTCCTATATCCCACATTTTATTATAACAATGGGGCAAATTTTTTGTGGGTCCTTGTGCAGAAATTGCTATATTTCTTATCCTGCAGTTGTGGCAAGGACAGAATATTTAGGTTCTCTTGTGATGGATATAATCAAAGCATACAATTCAAGTCATATTGATGTTTGGAAACTGACTCCTTCATTTCTATTTCTGAATATTTCATTCCTGTAACAGGAGATTGTATCCAAGAGTACTGTAAAATAAATTTGTTTTTCTCAGACCTTAGGTGGTTAGCTTCCAAACTTCGGCAGTCACGGTACTAGGAAAAATACATAGGATGAATAAAAGAGCAGTTTTAGCAAAAGCATTCCAAGTGTTTTCAAAATGTAATTCATGCTTAGTCTTTATTGAAAAGTTTCTCTATCAGTTGGTTTGGGACTTTAAACAAATGGATAAATTAAAAAAAAAAAACACATACTTGTTTTTTCCCTCAAAAATAAAATAAAACAACATTAAAAAAAAGAGCTTTTCTCCCTTATTTGTCATTTACTTACTGCCCATGCTAAGGGTATACTTGATTGCAAATTTTAGTCACTTCTGGGACTAATGTAGGCCTACCTATGGTGGCTATTACAAGTAGAGCTGACTACTTTATAGCACTCATGAAAACTAGCACTCACCCTTTGGCCCAAAATATAAAAAGTTTTTCATGGGAAAAATGAATTCTGCCAGTGGACTGAGCTGGAATAAAACCTTGGGTGACTGGCAATAGAAAAATCAATAAATCCATAAAAGTTTATAGCAACCATTTTAGTTTTGATATTAAGAGCAAACGGCCATTTTGTAAACACTATACACACTCCCTGGGGGAGTGGCTATGGTAGATAGCAATAAATTAGATATCCTACCATACTAGTATTCATAGATATTATTGTTTCTTAGGTTCCACACTATTAGCTTGAGTTTCCAAAATGGTATAATTTTAAACAAATAGAAGTGATAGGTTTTTAGAAGCTTTTCTTTAGTTGAATTGAGAAGATAGGTAAAAAATATGAAGCAAGCAGAAACTTTGCATGTGAAACTTGGGGAGTTAAGGGGGCCTAGATTGGTATGATCCATGTGAATTAGTTTTGTAAAAGTTTTGAGAGCACAAGATATGTTCATGGCACTTCAGTTCAATAATTCAGCATGCTTTTAATACAACCTGTAACATCAAAGTGTTTCCCTGTCCTGAAAAGAGTATATGTACACAATTATATATTTTATAATGTAATAGATATTGAATATCTAAGAGAGGATTTTAGATTCATTGGAAAAATAATTAAAATGTGAGTCAATATTCATTAAGACAGAGACATCAGTGCTGGATAAGGAAGGGCATTTGGTCAAGTTATTAAGATCCAAGAGTAGGTTAAGAAAAAAGAGTTTTTGGTCAGGACATGATGTTACTACTTTTTGCTCCCCACTACTACTTCTATACTTTCTCTATTATGCCACAACTCAACAAATTGGCTTCCTTTGAACTTTTTTCCCATTTATTTGTAACTACCTTCTCTGATTACTTCTTGCTATCATTTACTTAGATCTAGGATAAAGTCTCTCATTTTTTCGATATTTTCATTTTCTTAAATTTTCCACCTCCTCTATCCTCATATGTAGTGATTTTAGGACTCACAGTGGTGACCCTTTAAATACCTTCATTTATGAATTAATAAAATTATTTTTTTTGGTCCTTTTGGAGGGGAGAAGGCAGAGAAATTGGGGTTAAGTGACTTGTCCAAGGTCTGTTAAGTGTTAAGTGTCTGAGTCTCAGATTTGAACTCAGGTCCTCCTGACTCCAGGGCTGGTGCTCACTGCCTCACCTAGCTGCCCCATTAAAATTCTTTAAGGAAATTGATTCCCTAATGATATTCCTAAAATCCCATGATAGAAATGTCTACTCTACTTAACCCATTCATAATTTCAACTTCCCCATCCCTAATCACTCCATGTCTATTATAATAAACTATGAAATCCCCCTTTCAGATTATAGCATCTAGTCCTTTCAACATTTTGCCTTTAAATTATTGTCCTCATTTCTAGTCTCCCCATTATTCCCTGATCTTCTAACCTATCATTGCTACTCTTGCCTTACTTTCCTTTCTTCACCTTCTTGCCTTAATAATTTACCAATTCAACTTTTCCCAGGACTTCTCTCTTGGATTCCTTTTCCTTTCCTTTGGATTCCTGTCCTTGGGCAATTTATACCTTGGCATTCCTAAGCTTCTTATGACTCCCACTATCATCTTCTCTCCTTTCACATGAGATCTATTGATCCTCATGAAGAGAAATCATGAAATAGTTCTCATGGGGATCTTCACTAATTTATTTTCCACTCTCAAGAGGGCCTTCTTTGCTGTACAATATATACAAGATTCTTCTCTCCCTTGTTTATCCTTCTATCAATCTATAATCTTCATATCTTTCACCTCCCAAATTCCAAATGCCATGCCCATACACTTATTTCTCAGTAGATGACCTTGCTTCCTACTTTATTTTGGAAATTGAGGTTGCCACAAATTATTTCTCTTATTCCATAAAAATCCCTTTTTGTATTGGCCTTCCATCCCTTACTTTGCTCTTATTCATGAGAAAAATTTGAGCCTACTCTCATTCAAGTTAAATCCATTTAATTTTCATTTTGTTGTCATTACTTTTTGGTCTCAGCTATTGATTTAGCTCCATTAATCATGCCCTCTCCTTTTGTTCTTTCAAGTAACCCTCTCTACTGGTTAGTTAGATATTGCATGCAATTGTGGTCAGATTTCTAACATCCTGGAAAAAAAAAATTAACCCTGCCATCTCTTCAAACAATTATCATATTCCTTTTCTGTTTTGCTGTAAAACTCCTAGAACGAGAATTCCCTATGGAATTCTAATTCTTCACTTCCTACTTCTTCTCATGCCTTTGCAAATTGTGTTCTCTCTGTACCAATCTTACTGAAATTGCATTCTCAAGAGTAACTAATAAATCTCTTAGTGCTACAGTGGAGATTCTCAGTCTTGTAAGTTAACTCTCTCTAACCTTGGATACTATTGACCTACCCTTTCTGAATACTTCCCTACTTTACCTTTTGTAATGATATTCTTTGTTGTTTCTGCTTTACCTTTCTAACTGTACCTTCTCAATGTCTTTTAATTTTTTATCATTCATGGTAATTGCTCAATTATTACTTATTAAGCATGTGGTACTTCTTTTCTTATTGCTTTTATAATCTAATTATCTTTAATGTCTTTGATTATTATTTATATTCATATGGCATCAAATTTGTGTCTACTCTTCTCATTAAAGATGTGCAATTGTGAAAGAATCCTAGAAAGTTTTACATGGAAAATATTTTGACACCATTTTTCTTACTATTCAGTTTCATTAAGTAGCATTGCTTTTGAATCATTGTGTGCTTTTATTGACTTTTAAAGTGAATGTATTAGTGAGGGTTCATAATCTATAGTTTTTGAGTTAATATGATGAGGTGCAGGCTCTGGGGACCCCATTGAACTCTGATTAAATCATTGTCCCATTTGATGAAGCATTTGTATAAGGCCATAAGCCTTACACTCTGGCTGGGCCCAAACCTCTGTTACTAGCCTAGCCCTCCATTGTCCATCTACTTCCCACCCTTGAGCCTATCAAAATATCAATACTTGATATTGAATTGACCTAGCCCACCATTGTCTGTCTGACTTCATTTAGCCTCCAGCAACTTTCCACCCTTAATGACTCATTGACCTCATCTAACTTCTCCCCCCAAAGTCTTTCTCTAGATCACCCCTGTATTCCTCCCACAACCTACTGTATATAAGACCCCATCCTAGCACAAACTTACTCTGTATCTAATACAAGTGAACTTTTAATAAACTTTACTTTTCTTTGGCTTAGAAGACGAGTTGAATTCATTCAGCAGGACCTGGCGTGTTGATATTTTGGGGTCTCCAGAGCAACCCTAACCCTCTTTACGGGTAACCTCTTGAAATATATACCCTTAGAGTATGTTCAACCTGTGATAACCTTGGTTTTAAAATACATTTTGTAAGTTACTGGGGGAGGGAGTGGGACTTTCTAAACAAACCTTAAAAGTGCTACAAAAATGTAAAGTCCCCTCCCCCTCCTAAGCATTTTAATTCAAGAAAGATTAGTAGGGTAGGACCTTTAAGTGATTACTCAACAGGATTAACTGGCTAGGAACCAGGGAGATTCCCTTTACAAGGACCACTGGAAAGCCCAATTGGAATAGATACATCAAGAAGACCTGAGTATTTAAATTACCCATATTCAAGCATTATTGTACCATTAACAGGGTGATAGAAGAGCTTCTTCACAGGACCTTGGACTAGCCATGTTCAGGATTATTCTGGGGTATGTTTATGATATAATGAGGGCAAAGAACACTGCAGTGGGACTTCCAGACATGCTTGAGTTATGTGGAATGAAAGACAAAGAAAGAACAATGCCTACTAGCACAAGAGAGGGACATATTTTTTTTCTAAAAAGAAAGTTCTGTGTTTTTAAGAGAAACCTGACTGATTTTTTTTTTGGCTAAGCATTCTTATTCCCCATAGTTACTAGCTAGAGTTAAGTGAGGGAAATCATCTAGACCTGTTATTTTAATTAACAAAGATAATTGGTGAAGAAAGTCCCTCTGCCAGTGCAGATCATCAAGTGTTGTGCAACTTATAATCTTAGAAAGTTGCTTATGACACTGAGATGTTAAATTATATACCTGGGCCATATAGACAGTATTTAATGGAGGCAAAATGAGAACATGGATCTGACTTACAACCAAATTCTCTATCCGCCACTACAGGGGATTGTTGACTTTGTGTGTGCATGGGGAGGGGGTGAAAGGAACCTTTTTGGTGGACTCATGAAGCCTAAGGACTTACTCAAAATAATATTTTATATGAATAAAATTCAACATATAGGATTCATATTGCTTCCCCTTTCCTGTCCTCATGAAATAAACTCCAGTTACTTCCCATTGTTTTCAGGAACAAATACAAAAAATTGTATGTGATATGCAACTTCATAACCTAGCCCCCTCCTACCTTTCCAGTCTTCTTACACCTTATTCCCCACTAAATACTTTTCAATCCTCTGACACTAACCTACTGAATGTTCCATGAACAAGACACTCCATCTCTTGACTGGATATTTTCTCTAGCTGTATGCCATACCTGGAATGCTCTACCTCTGCTCTGATTACTGACTTTCTTGACGTCTCTTAAGTTCTATGTAAAATAACACCTTCTTTAAGAAGCCTTATCCAATCCCTGTTAAATCCAAGGCCTTCCCTTTTAAAATTATTTTCTATTCATCCTGTATAGAGCTTTGCATATTTGTTTGCATGTTGTCTTCCCCATTAGACTGTAAGTTCTATGAAATCAGGGAATGTCTTTTCCTTTTTATTGTTGCTGTTTGTAACTCCAGTACTTAGTACAGACCCTAGCACATAGCAGATAGTTTAAAAATATTTATTTCTTGATTGATTCATGCAAAATTAATTAATAACCCCTTTATTGCATGAATCTGTTTATCAAAGTGATATTTCTAAAATTTTGACCATGTCATTACTCATGAAATTCCTTTAGTTCCCTGCTACCTAGATGATCAAAGTTTCAAGTATAAAATTGCATTTGGCTTTTTAAAAACCTTTCCTCTTCCTATCTTTTCAGTCTTCTTAAACCTACTTCCCCACCACATACTTTGTGATCCAATGATACTGATATTAATGTTTACCTCTTACAAAATACTCTCTCTCCCAATTCTAGGCATATATCCTCATGCCTCATGTCAGAGGAAGGTTCTAGAATTAAGAAGCTTCTTGGAACATGTGGAGCTTTAGCTGAGTCTTGAAAGAAAATAGGGAAGCCAAGAGATAAGAGATGAGTGCTTTAAAACAATTTCTGAAAATGTGGGAAAATTGGAACACTAATGCATTGTTGGTGGAATTTTGAACTGTTATAACAATTCTGGAGAACAATTGGGAACTATTCCCAAAGGCCTATAAAACTGTACATACCATTTGACCAAGTATTACCACTTCTAAGTCTATATCCCAAAGAGATAATAAAAATGGGAAAAGGAACCACATGAACAAAAATATTTATAGCATCTCTTTATGTGGTGGCCAAGAATTGGAAATTGAGGGGATGGCCCTCAATTGGGGAATGGATGAACAAACTGTGGTATATGAATGAAATGGAATATTATTGTTCCATAAGAAATGATGTGCAAGCTGACTTCAGAAAAACCTGGAAAGAACTATGGAGTCTGAAAGCAGATCGAAGAAAACAATTAGCTCTCTCTTGTTTTCTTTTGTTTTTTCTCTCTCGTGGTTTTCCCATTGGTTCTAATTCTACTTTATAGCATAACTAACATGAAAATTTGTTTGATATGAATGTATATACAGAGCCTATATCAAATTGTATGATGTCTTGGAGATGGTGGAAGGGAGACAGGGGCACAAAATTTAGAATTCTTAATCTTATGGAATTGAATGTAGAAAATTAAAAATAAATTTAAAAAATTAAAAAAAATAATTTATGAGAATAAAGACTGTGTGATAAATGTAAAAATACAACCTGTTCCTTAATGTTGATACTCTTTTTTTATAATTAAATTTTATTTTTCTAAAACAAATACACAAGAAAAGAAAAAGAAACATTACAAACTTAAATATTGAAACAAAAACACAAGAAAACAAAAAAGCATGTCATGTGCACAACAGAATGTAAGAGAAGATTAAAAATATATAGCAATAAATTTCCATTTTGAGAAAACCTATATAATAACTGTTGTGTTTTGTTGAGCACTGTTCTTCTTTTCTTTGTTTATTCATTAAATTTATTTTGTTCTCTGCTGTGCACGTTTTACTTTGTTCTTTTTTCCTACTTCTTCCGCCATCCCTCTAGAAGGTTACAACTGAGTGAGAATATATTTATATAGAGATATATAGATATGCATATACATAAATATATATACATACATATATACTTGCATACATATAGATACATGCTTCCCCTATCAACTTTTGCTTTTGATCTTTATTTATATGTTTGTGCCTGTCTTTTATTTCCTTTCTCTCCTAACTCCTCCACTTTACTTACAACCTTTACATTGTCCTCCTATTTCTTAACCTAGCCCCTTCTAAGGATCATCCCATATCCTCCCATTCTCTTAAATCTAAACTCCCTTCTATACTCTCCCATTTACCTATTCCCTCACCCTCCCCTCTAGAAATTGTTTCCTTATCCTCTCACCTCTTCCCATCCCCTTAGCATTTTATTTCTTTCTGAATGTGAAATGTTTTCATATATATATATATATATATATATGTATGTATGTATATGTATATATATATATATGTTCTCTCTTGATCCCATTCCTGATGAAAATAGGTTTCTAGAATTAACAATCCTCCTCCCCTGTCTAATTCCTCTGTGTTGATTGTTCCTCTAGCACCTCTTCTGTATAAAAAATTACTCTTTTTAAGATGTTCCCAAACTGTTTGCCTTAATAAGTCATATCATACTCAGGTCTATCCTAATTTCTCTTACAAACTACCCAATAACTAGTAATAATCTTAAACATAGTTTTTACCTGCATAAAATATAAACTGAACAGTCTCCTTATTTAGTCCCTTGTAATTAGTCTTTGGTATGTACCTGATATTTCTCTTGGCTCTTGTATGTGACATATTCTCTTAAGTCCAGGATTGTAGGTTTTGTTTTAGTTTTTTTAGCAAAGTCCTAAAAGTCTGACAATTCATTAAATATAATTTTTTTTCTTTTATCAATTATGCTTAGCTTTGCTGGGTATGATGTTTTTGAACAGAAACCGAATTCTTTTGCTCTTTGATATATAGTGTCCTACATTGTGACACCACCGTATTTAAATTATTTTTATCTTGTTGTTCCTAATATTTTATCCTTGCTCTGGGTATATTTTCTATGATATTCCTTTAGGTCTTCTATGATCTCTTTTAGGTAGTGATCAGTGGATTTTTTCTACTTCTACTTTCCCTCTTGTTCTAATGCTTCACAACAATTTTCCTTAATTATTTCTTGTATTATTGTGTCTTCTTTTTTTTGGATCTTTTTTTCTTTTCTTCTTTTGGATCTTCTTTTCTTTTTTGGATAATGAGTTTCAGGTAGTTGGATTATTCTTATGTTTTCCTTCCTTATTCTGTTCTCCAGATCAGTTGTTTTCTTACAAGATGTTTCACATTCTCTTCTATTTTTTTTCATTCTTTATATTTTGTTTTATTATTTCTTGATCTCTTATGACTTCACTGGATTCCCCTTGCCCAGTTCTGATTGTTAAGTTGTCATTTTTTCCCTTAACATTCTGGATCTCCTTTTCTAAATGGTTGACTTTCTTTTATTAATCTTCTTGTTTTTCTTGTTCTTATTCTTTTTCTTTTAGTTTTTCTTCAATCTCTCTCATTTGATTTTTAAATCATTGTTAAGTTCTCCTATGAATTCTATTGGGGCAGATAGCCATTTAACATTACTCTTTGGGGTAGATGAGGGTTTCTTTGCTTCAGTATACTCTTCTGAAAACAAACTCTGGTCCTCTTTATTCCCATAGTAATTCTATGTTTAGATTGTTTTTTTTTTCTCCTTTGCCTATGCATTAAAAAAAAAATCACAAACAAAAACATAGTAGCTTAGTTTTTGTAATCATCTCTAGTCCTGGGGTAAGGGGAAGGTGTCTCTGGCCTCAGATACTCCTTTAGTTCTCCCTTTTGGCTTGCAACTGGAACCAAGACCTCTAGCCTCCTGTAAGGGATCACAACAATCCTCTGCCCCCCACTCTTTCTGCCCTCACTAAAAATGTGCTGGTTCCTTCTCACCAATTGTTGTTCTTCTGCAGCACAGAAAGTTCTGAAATTTTTGTCAGCAGAGGTTCCCTTGATCTTCCACAGCTCAGATGCCTAACACTCCTCACTATTCCAGGGTTAAAAGTTCCTTTGCAGCAGCTTTCCAACCCAACTAATCCCAGGGTTTGCCACTTGTTTTAGCTACCCTAGGACCTAGCCTGGAGGTAGTTACTCTACATACAGAACAAACCTCTACCTGGGACTTTTCTTAAGATCTTCTCAGATTGTCCCAGGAGGACTCCTGTCCCTACTCTTATTTATTTTTGCTGCTCCATATTTGCCTCAAGGTGTTATTCCAGCTCTTTTGTGAGGGAAAATCTTGATAGCCTGGAATTTCTGACCTATCCCACCATCTTCCCAGAATTCTCTTAATCTGATCCTCATCTTAAAAACATGTTTCTTGTTTTTTTTTGCTTTTAGGCAGATTGTACATAGCCTATGCTAATATAAAGTTAAAACTAAAGAAATTAGCAGACAATAAATACCCTGATAATAGTTTTCTCTGGCAAAGTTTGTATACACTTTCACAAGTGGAATCATTATTACAATTCTTCTTTTTAAATTTTGTTTGTAATTCTTTAAAAATATCTGAGTAACTGCTGAAATAGGCAAGAAATATTTGGTGATCTATATTTCAACTAACATTCTTACTGATTATATTATTACTTTGTGTTCAATAGGAACATAGATTTCCCATGGAAGAAGAAGAGGTCAATGTTTTCCTACATTATAGTCACTGCTAGTTCTGACAATCCCAGGTATAATCTAAGCTATTAGTGTCCATTCCAAGGTAGCACTGATCTTTTCTTTCATATCTTGAAAGCTTGGAGGAGTCAGTAATATGTAAGATTAGAAAAGATAGCAAGGTATGAAACCTTAACAGGGGAAAGGCAAAATGATTTCACTGAAGGCAAATAATTATTTCATCAATTTTCTACTGATTTTTGTTGGAAAAGAAAGGAGTGAAAAAAAGAGAAACAAGCAGATATGTTTTATTTATATCTGAACAAAGGTTTTTGATAAGTTTCTATATTGAAGACTGATTAAACACAACAGAACACACACAACAAGTTGCAAGAGGTTTGCTGGGAATATTTATCATAGATGGAGAAGTTGAAACTAACATTAGTTTTTGTAATGCATACTTTATGTTCAAAATATTTAATACATCATTAATATGCAAGCCTCCTCCTTGATTTTGGAATGACATAAAGATGAATGAGACTATCAAGAAGTTCAGGTTGTAAAGTATATGTCAGAAGAGCATGATAGTGATATCTCTCATTTACAGAATGCTTTAAGGCTAACTTTCCCTCACATAGGTAAATACTATGATCCCTATTTTATAGATGAAGAAACTGAGGTTCAAAGAGACAAACAACTTGCACATAATTACATTAGAGAATTGTAATTCACTTTTATATTCATCTGTATCAGGTACAAGATCCGTTGGTCTTTTTGTGCTGCTAGGTATAAAAGACTTAGAACAACATGTAGAATAAAAAGGCTAAAATCTGGGGAATTGAGGCAACACTCATTTCCGTTCTGTTTATAAAGAAAGTCCAACTGAGAAGGAAGAGAGGTACAATGGATAGAATTTTGGTCCTGGAGTTATGTAGACTCATCTTTCTCAGTTCAAATTGTGCTTCAGACACTTACTAGCTTTGTTACCCTGGGCAAATCACTTCATCCTCTTTGCCTCAATTTCTTCATTTGCGAAATGAGCTAGAGAAGGAAATGGAAAACCTCTCCAGGATCTTTGCCAAGAAAACCTCAAATGGTGTCATAAAGAGTCAGACACAACTGAAAAACAACTCAACAACAATGTAAATAGGATACACACACACACACACTCACAGAGGAAATAGATTAGAAGCTATCACAACAATTCAGGAAAGTGAAACTGAACACTTTTGCTTCAATTTCCTCAGCTATAAAATGGGGATGATGCATTCCTACTTCCCAGGAAGGTTTGTGAGGATCAAAAGAAATAATATCTGTACATCATTTAGTATAGTGACTGTCACATAGTATGCACTGTCTAAACTCTAATCATCATCACTACCATCACCATAATTATAAATATTACTGTTCTTGTTATTCCTGATGGAATATAGTGGCAAAGGCTGTGAAACATTGACAACTGCAAAGCTAACTAAGTAGGATTTGAGCTCTTGTAGGTAGTTACTGCCATGATCATGAATTTTCCAGGGTTCTCCTCTTTTTATTTGATGAACAGTTTAAGTAATGTCTATCTAAGGAATAGATTTATTTAATTTTTATTTGACTTCTCTATGATTCTGACCCTTCCACAGTTCAGATGTCACTGACATTTTTTTTTAATGGGCTCAGTAGTGTCCTTATTTCAGAGAGTTTGGATTAGAGATATAATAACAAAAATGAAACATCTAATTATGTTGTGAAAAAGGCAATAACTACCTAAAATGCAAGAAAGGGGAATTTTTTAGGTTTATATACATAAGGGTTGGATATTCTAATGACCTAACCTGAGACACACATTTCATTCCATTTTTTCATATTTTAAGAAAATAATCTTAATTATTCTCTATACGTCACATATCCCTTTTGTGCTCTGTTTTGCCTACTCTCATTAAGTATATAATGGTAGCTCTTTTATAAGGTAGCTTTACTTTGTGGCAGCTAGATTTCTTGTTTGATACAAGTGTATTATTTTTCTGATCCTCACTCCTGCTTGGAAGTGTTGGTGTGAGATTAAGGATATCCCTAAAGCAACAGCTGCCCATGCACTTTACTGTACAGCAATATAATTTAACTAGAATTTGGAAAGGTCATGAGAGTCATTACCCATGGATCCTGTTATATTCAAAGCCCAAAGCAGGCACACAGCAGTGAGGTTATCTCCTGGTAGAATGAAGCTCTGGTAATACCCAGAAGCTGGAAGGAATTTAGGTTGTGTGCCTAAAAATAAAATGAGAGCTCAGTGTTGCTTCAAAGAGGCTTAAGGTCAGGGTTTGTTCAAATTGGGCTGCCAGGAGTGGAGTGTCAGCTCTGAAATCTAAACCTTTCGAAATCTGACGCATTCTTATTATGTTGCCTTGGGAATTACCTTTGACATAAATTCTTTAGGGATTACATAAGTTCAGAAAAGAAACAGAAAGGATAACATCCTGAAACTCTGCTATTCTTGTAAACACTTGTGAAATGTTGCTATGAAGGCTTCATTGACAGTTTCTCATTGCAAAATTTGGAATATCCCAGGGTAGACATTTTATCACCGGCCAATAGATCCTATTGGCCAGTGTAGGGTTGCGGATTGTAGTAGGATAAGGCTAAGTGCAGGAACTAGACCAAGCTGGCAGAAAATTTTAAAGATTGGTGGAACACAGTCAAGGAGTCACAGCCAGGATAATTAATGTAGATATATGGGTATTGGTTAGAAGAGGTAGCTATGGCTTTTCAGTTGTTTTATTCAGTTCTTACTCTTAAGGACCTAGTTTGGGGTTTTCTTGGCAAAGATACTGGGGTGTTTACCATTTCCTTTTCCAGATCATTTTACAGATAAGGAAACTGAGGTAAACAGCATAAGTGTTTGAGGCCAGATTTTCAGGGAGATTAGTCTTCCTGACACCAGGCCTTGTGCTCTATCTACTAGGCCAGCTGGATGCCCTAGAGGTAACTAGAAATTCATAAATAAAGCTGAATTCAGAGTTAGATAGCAGTATCTTCCTGACAGATTTTCCTACTTCTATTCTCTTTCCCTTTCGATCTATATTACTGTACTCTTAACTCTCTTTATTTTTCAGCCCTCCAGATTAATCTTTGTCCTGAATGTATAGCTATTTTATATGACCCCTTTGTTAAAAAAAGATTTAAGGTCTTTGGAATGCTTTACTAGTCCATTTCTAACTCTAGTTCTAAACACCCATGTCCTCGTAGAAAAGTTTGCTATTCCCCCAATGACAACTTTTTGTTTTGTTTTGTTTTGTTTTCTTTTTCCCTATGTAGGAGGCTTTGTTTTCCCAATAGGTACTGTTTCATTCCTTGTAACCATAGTTCCTAATGGTTGGTACATAATAGACATTTAATAAACACTTATTTATTGATTCATGGAATAGCCCACTTTTTACTGTTCTCACTTTGGATTGGAACCCATCCTTTTAAACCTAAATCAAACATCAGCTCTTCCTTGAAGGCTTACCTGATTTTCCTCTCCTTCTCCTTTGTTGTTACCTTTCTGTTCTGATCAAACTTCACTTGATTAAGGTGCAAAATTTTGCTACTTATAACATTGCTTTTAAGCATGCTTATGCCAGATATACTAACAAATTTCAATACCTAAATCAGATCTCACAGAAACCAATGCTATGTGTCACAAAAAAATGAGGTGGTCAGAGGACAAACATAATTATTTGGATTGTAGCCTTTTAAAAACAATCATTCAATGGGGCGGCCAGGTAGCACAGCGAGTAAGAGCACCGGCTCCAGTGTCAGAACGACCTGGAGATCGAATCCCGGGCTCAGACACTTAGCACCCACCCAGAAACACCTGGCCGTGTAACCTCGAGCAAGTTACTTAACCCCAATTGCTTAGGGGCGGCCAGGTGGCTCAGCGAGTAAGAGCACTGGCTCCAGTGTTGGGATGACCTGGAGATCCAATCCCCGGCTCAGATACTCAGCACCACACCCAGAAATAACTGGCCGTGTATCCTTGAGCAAGTTACTTAACCCTGATTGCTTAAAAAAATAATCATTCAATTAATAAATATTTTAACTACCTACTATTCACCAGTCATTTTACTAGGCATTGTGGGATTAAATAAAAAAAGAGACTGTATTTACTTACAATGAATTTACATTTAGAATATGTGTGTGTTTATGTATTTATATATCTTTAAGGAAAATATTGTGAAAATATATGATAAATCCTATACTCCCCAAAAGATCATTTCATTCATGTATTCATTTGGATCCTTTTTAAGCAATGCAAAACATAACCTCCATACCTTCGTAGAGAGTCATCCTGATTGCTATGGCCAAAAATTTCTTCACCATGTGGTCAGCCTTCTGGTGACCATCCTCTATGACTTAGTGAGGCTGGTTTTTGGATGAGAGGAGCATAGCCCAATGCCAGATTTGTACTTGAAGCCTTTTCAGATCATTAGGGTCTGCCTGAGTTAACATTTACTGCCAAAGTTATTTTGAAGAAAGGGTCATTGGTAAGACAAGGCTCAGCATGAGAATAAAATAGGAGGACTTCCATGGACAAATGCATAGTTCTCTAAAAAATATGAAACTTATTTTCTCTTGAAGTTCTTTCATCTCTGAAATGTAGTATTGTTTTTCCATTGTGTCCTCAGTAAATTTGCCAGAAATTTTGTCTTGACATTTAGGGAAATAGAAAATAGAAAGTGTTGGTTTGGCTGCCTCATATGCTTCCTATCTTCGAAGCCTTTCAGCTCAAGGGTTTCCAAGTTCATAGAAAACAAGAGCCTATTTACTTTCCATTGCAGGTTGAAGGTATTTCCATTTTAGTACCATTCTCAATTTTACTCAGTCATGAGTTAAAATGCTTCTTAGAACTTGTAAATCTTGGGCTACCGGTGGCCTGTCCATAAAAGATTCCCCCTTGAAAAGATAGAAATTGGGGAAATTTATGAACAGAGTAGGATAAAGTTTATTGACTGATCTATAGATTGAATAGAGCACATAATAGTTTTTGCTGTTGTTCAGTCATTTCCTTTGTGTTCTATTCTTGACCCCATGTGGGATTTTCTTGGCAAACATACTAGAGTGCTTTGCTATTTCCTTCTCCAGCTCATTTTACAGGTGAGAAAACTGAGGTAAACAGGATTAAATGAGTTGCCCAGTGTATGAGACCACATTTGAACTCAGGTCTTCCTTATTCTAGGCCTATGTCTCTATCCATCTTGCCACGGAGCTGCCCAGGAACCTAAATAATAGATACATATGACATTTTGTCTTTAATATTTGAGAAAGAAAAATGTCATTCCATTGAAATACTGCCACAAAACTCTTCATATATTTTACAACACACAGTTGGGAATAAGTATCAAAGAAATTGTGAGACAGAAATGGAGTAAGAATTGATTCTTTTCTTTTTTTTTTCTCTCCTAAAGAACAAGAAGGAAAAAGTGGCAATGCAATTTCAAAATACACTTTCAAATATTTAAAATTATTTCATAAACTCTAAATTATCATTCTGTCCCTCCTCTCTTCCTTCAAAAGACAATCTCCTCCCCACCAAAAGAATGATTAGTGATTTGTCTATTAGAAAATTAAAGTATGTATGAGTTTGCATCTAATTGATTTATATACTCTAAAACCTTTCAGCAAAATGATACTATTAAATGATATTACACAATACTATGTTGTATAACCCTACACTGTACTCCACATACACATGTACACCCCTATACTTTACATAACCCGTTAGATGCTACTCTACATTATTTCTGTTTTATGCTATTACACTATACTTTATATAATATACACTACTATGTCCATAATGTATACTCTTCAACACTACTCTACTATACTATATTACATTATATTAGACAATACTCTATACCTTTTTCAAGTCTACTTCATTATTCTAAACTCTATATGACTCTATACTACTCTAAATTACACTAATGCTACTTCACTGTAACTATGTCATACTATCATATTCTGTACTAGACTGTATCATATGCCACTATCTTATAATCTTCTATGCTATGCTATACATTATATTATATAAAACTACTTAAGCACTCTGCCAGAACAGTTTGTTGACTCATGTTGCCCTGGTAACAAGAATACATTCATTGTCTGGTTTGGGGAAGAGGGCAATTACATGATACAATGGAGAGAGCACTGGGTGTGGAATCAGGAAGATTCCTTTCCCTGAGTGCAAATCTGGCCTCAGACACTTACTGGCTATGTCATCCTGGACAAGGCATTTAGCCCTGTTTGCCTCAGTTTCCTCATCTGTAAAATGAGCTGGAGAAGGAAATGGCAAACTACTTCAATATCTTTGTGAAGAAAATCCCAAATAAGGTCACAAAGAGTCAGACTCAACTGAAATGACTGAACATCTAGTTTAGGAAGCTATGAAAGTTGTGTTTAGAGATGTCATAGAAACATTATAAAATCAAGGAAAAGTAGCTGGTTGATTGTCTATAGAATCCCAAGTGATCAGTCTGAATGCCTTAAAAAAAAAAACTGAAATAATTGAACAAGAGGGTGGGTTCTTAATTCACAATTTAAATAGTATAAATATTCATTAGGAATCATTTCTCTAGTAATAGTATGATTACCAAATTATCCTTTGTATCTTTCATTAACATTGGAGTTGAGCTGATAACTAATTGTTTGTTTGGAAGTCACTCTAATTAATTTTCAAGCCAACTATTTATTGAAGAAGTCTTTAAAAAAAGAAATAATTATTTTAACCAAGATCTGTGATGTGTTTGATATAGCAAATTCCCAGGTTGGAAAATCCCTCTATCAATGCAGGTAGGATGCTTTTTTTCAATTTGTAGACAAAGGCAGAAACAGAACCAGAGAGCCAAAGACAGACACACTCACCCACATACCTGTGAGTACTGAAAGGTTAAATGATTTTTCCAGTTTCACCCAACTAGTATGTGCAAAAGGCAGGATCTGAGCCTGTCTTTATGATTGCAAAGTCAAATTAACATTCTGGAGAAATCATAATCATAACTAGTGTTACATAAAGCTTTATATTTTGGAAAATACTTTCCCTTTAATTATTTGATTTAAGGTCCCGAAGTCCACTGGGTGATATAATTATCTATTTTCCAGATTTTTTATAGGGATAATTATTCCTATTTTTCAGGTGGGAAATTAGGTGGCACAGTGGATAGAATACTGGGACAGGAATTAGAAAGACTCCTTTTCTTGAGTTCAAATCCAGCTTTAGATACTACTAGTTGTGTGACCCTGGCGAAGTCATTTAACCTTATTTGTCTAATTTTTCTCATTTATAAAAGGAGTTGGAGGAAGTAATGGAAAATCACTTTATTATCTTTGCCAAGAAAACCCCAAATGGAGTATTGGGCATGACTGAAACACAACTGAACAACAACAGATTTCCAGATTCAGATAATTAGACACAAAGTGTACATATCTCATCTATGATCATGCAGAAGGTCTGATGTACACATTGAAATTGTGACTGGTGCAATGAATGGAACACTTGGCCTGGAGACAGGAAGACCTGCGTTCAAATCCGGCCTCAGACACTTAACACAGAACTAGCCGTGTTACTTTGGCAAATCACTTAACCCTAATTGCCCTGCCTTCCCCCCTCCAAAAAAAATAAAAATAAATTGTTGAGTCATAGCCCAGGGCTCTTTATACTACACCATACTTCCTGAAGTAATACTTTGTAGGAAATAATAATTTTCACTGATAAAAAATGAGAAAAGAATCAGAAATAGACAAGTCATAGAGATTGTTGTAGAAAAAACCTTCCATTGGCAGTAGGAGGATTTTGGTTCAAATGCCAACCTTGTTATGCACTAATATTATGGTCTTGTTCGGAAAGCATTTAACCCTTCTATACTTCATCTTCCTTATTGGACTAGATGACATCCATGATCCCTATCAGGTTTAAACAGTATTTACATAGATTGAGTTAATTGTTAATCTTTGTGAAAGTAATTGTAAGAGAAATAATTCAGGTAGCACTCAGGTTGAAGAGACAAGAAATTCATTAACAAACCATTGGAGAAGGCAAATTCAATGAGTACCCTGTACCATAATTGGGAAGCAATTCCCCTATTTATGATATTTCTAAAATTTAAGATTTCTTTCTACAGACATAGTTAAATTTCACCATGGGTATGGCAGTTGAGCTCTCCTAATTACTATTTTTTTTTCAAAGAAACTGCATCTAGATGATTCTTGATTTATTTTAACTTGTTCAATTCAAAAGGGTAACAAGTTATACTGTCTTAGAGCTACATTTAACTTTACTCATAGGAATTCACCTCTGTATAATCCCCCAGAGCACAGATGATACCATTTCTGTATTAACACTTGGAGCTTACTCTTAGAGTGATTTTTCCCCTGGAAATTTTTTTCAGTTCAACTAAACAGGCAAATGAAGTCTTCAATTTATGTATTCTCAGAACAACTATGCCACAGGCAGTGACTTCCCATATTAATTTCCCAGTGAACCTTACCACTGTTCTGAAGCAGTTTCTTTCAGAAGTCAGAGTGTACTTCAGTCTCTCTGGCCCAATTAATCCTTGTCCTCTCACTAGAGAATGCCTGGAAGTCCTACCAATTAGTAGAGGTAGTTTTCATGGAATATACACCTTTCCATATTTTTTAAAAACAGTATTCCAGACATGATACATTGCCAAGATATTACTAAACAATCAGTGTCAAGTCACAATTAATATCAGTTATACATCTGCAATTATATCTAAACTATTAAGCTGGAATATGTGCTCTATAAAATCTTTAAAATGTCATTGTGGGTTAAACTCTAAATACAAGTTCAATTTCCTGATACAGCATTTTATTTCAATTATTATTCATCACAGAGAATCAAATTGTTCCAACTGATCTCAAAGAATAATTGTCCTTCCATTGATTCCAAATGAGACATTTGTCTAACCCCCAAAATATAGGTTTTATAGATGTTGTGGTATATTTCACTTTTAAATTGACTACATTTATCTCACAGTCCTTTCTGTTACTACCATATAGACAGTCATCCATTATAACGATTTTTAAGGGGCAAAGCCAAGATGGTGGAGTGAAAGAAGGACCTTACTTGAGCTTGTGCTCAGTTATCTCAAATACCTGTAAAAAAAGACTCTAAACAAATTTTATAGCTACAGAACTCTCAAAATGATAGAGTGAAATACATCTCCAGTTGAAGACAGTCTGACAAACTGACAGGAGGGGTCTATTGCAACAGGGTGGGAGCGGAGCACAGTGTGGGCTGAGCCAGTAAAGAGTGGCAGCACACATTGGCCAGAGCAGATCTCAGGGGATTCGATCAGTAGCAGCTATGGTGGTTTCCAGACTTCTTAACCCATAAACACAAAAAAGAAAGTAAAAGGTCAGTGGGAAAACTCTTCTGGAACTGGATGAGAGAGGAGCACAGTCTGGCTCCTGTTCCTGGTGTGGTGGAGGTGGAAGCAGTGACTGCAGGAGCTGTGGTGGCTACTTCCATAGCTCCAGGCTCACTGATGGTAGAGAGACCAAGAGACTGACCAGAGGGCAATTGCAGGATTCTCTTTGCTGTTGTTGAGGCAGAATTCTCTTGCTTTGCCTTACTTAGATCTGGATTGCAGACTTGGGTGGCAGTCCTGGGGTAAGGAGCACTGGCATCACAGAGTTTGTTGAAGCTGTAGAGAGGCAGTCCTCCTCACAGTTCAGACACATGTGCCTCAAAGAAGATCTTACAAAAAACTGCCCAAAACCTCAGAAATTTGGGACACAGCCTGCTCCTGCAGCAAAGAGCTCGAGTCAAGTATTTGACTAGAACCATGAGCAAACAGAGGAAGAGAAATAAAACTATAGAATCTTTTTTTTTTTTTGGTGACAAAGAGAATCAAAATATGGAACCAGAAGAAGACGAAGAAAACAAAGTCAAAATTCGTGCTTCAAAAGCTTCCAAGAAAAATATGAATTTCCCACAGGCCATGGAAGAAATCAAGAAGAATTCTGAAAATCAAGCAAGACAAGTAGAGGAAAAATTGGGAAGAGAAATAAGAGTGTTGCAAGAAAATAATGAAAAACGATTCAACAGCTTTTTAAAGGAGACCCAAAAAGAAACTAAAGAAAAATAACACTTTAAAAATAAACTAACTCAAAAGACAAAAGAGGCCCAAAAAAGCCAATGGGGAGAAGAATGCCTTAATAAAATTGGTGAGATGGAAAAGGAACTTCAAAAGCTCACTAAAGAAAATAATTCCTTGAAAATTAGGTTAGAGCAAATGGAAGCTAATGACTTTATGAGAAATCAAGATATTATAAATATAAATATCCAAAATAATGAAAAAATAGAAAGCAATGTGAAATATCTCATTGGAAAAAACCATTGACCTGGAAAATAGATGAAGGAGAGATAATTTAAAAATCAATTGACTACTTGAAAGTCATGATCAGAAAAAGACCCTAGACATTATCTTTCAAGAAATTATCAAAGAAAACTGCATTGTTGAAAGAATTCACCAACCACCTCCTGAAAAAGACCCCAAAAAGAAAACACCTAGATAGAGTATAGTCAAATTCCAGAGTTCCCATGTCAGGGAGAAAATATTACATGCAGTCAGGAAGAAACAATTTGAGTACTGTGGAAACACAATCAGGACAACACAAGATCTAGCAGTTTCTACATTAAGGGAGTGTAGGGCTTGGAATATGATATTCTGGAGGTCAAAGGAGATAGGATTAAAACCAAGAATCACCCAACCAACCAAACTGATTATGATACTTCAGGAAAAATATAACATTCAATGAAATAGAGAACTTTCAAGCATTTTTGATGAAAAGATCAGAGCTGAACAGAAAATTTTACTTTCAAATACAAGAATCAAGAGAAGCATGAAAAGATAAACTGGAAAGAGAAATCATAAGGAACTTATTAAAGTTGATCTGTTTACATTCCTACATGGCAAGACTCATGAGACTTTTTTTTCTGCAGAAGGATAATTGAAGGGAATGTGTGTGTGTGTGTGTGTGTGTGTACATGTATACATAGATAGAGGGCACAGGGTAAGTTAAATATGAAGGAATGATATCTAAGGTTCATGTAAAAAACAAATTTTTTTAACATTTGTTTTTAAAACTTTGGGTTCCAGATTTTTTTTCCTTCTTCCCTCCTCACCCACCCCCACTGGGAAGATAAACAATTCAATATAGGTTGTACATGTGTAGTCACCCAAATCATTTGCATGGTAGTTGTATTGTGAAAGACTATTTCCGTCTATTGTATCCTGCACCCCACTTATTCTATTTTCTCCTTAGATCCTATCCCTTTTCAAAAATGTTTGCTTTTAACTACCCTCTCCCCCAATCTGCCCTCCCTTCTATCATGCCCACTCATCCCCTACCCCCTATTTTCCTGTAGGGTAAGATACCCAATTGAGTATGTATGTTATTCCTTCCTTAAGCCAAATTCAATGAGAATCAACTTGTCCCATTCCCTTTCACCTTCCTGCCCTTCCCCTCCATTGTAATGGTTTTCTCTTGACTCTTTTTTGTGAGATAATTTACCCTAATCTCTCTCTCCATTTCTACTCCCAATAAATTCCTCTCTCACCTCTTAATTTTAATTTTTAGATATCATCCCTTTATATTCAACTCATCTTTTGCCCTCTGTCAATGAATACATGAACATACATATGCCACACATACATACATATTTATATACAAATACACCCTCCTATACATACGTATATACATATATATTCCCTTCAACAATCTTCATACTGAGAAAAGTCATATGAGTTACAATTACCATTTTTCCATGTAGAAATGTAATATAGTTTAACTTTGGTAAGTTCCTTATGATTTCTTTTTCCTATTATCCTTCTCATGCTTTTCTTGCTTCTTGTATATGAAAGTCAAATTTTATGTTCAGCTCCAGTTTTTTTTTTTTCATCAAGAATTCTTGAAAATCCTCTATTTCATTGAATGACCATATTTTCCCAAGTAGTATTATACTCAGTTTTGCTATGTAGGTGATTCTTGGTTTTAGTCCTAGCTTCTTTGACCTCCAGAATATCATATTCTAAGCCCTTTGATCCCTTAATGCAGAAGCTGCTAGGTCTTGTGTTATCCTAACTGTGTTTCCACAGAATTCAAATCATTTCTTCCTAATTGCTTGCAGTATTTTCTCCTTGACCTGGGAACTCTGGAATTTGGCTATAATATTCCTAGAAGTTTTCTTTTTGGGATATATTTCAAAAGGCAATTGGAGAATTCTTTCAATTTCTATTTTGCCCTCTGATTCTAGAATATCAGGGCAGTTTTGCTTGATAATTTCTTGAAAGATAATGTCAAGGCTCTTTTTTTGATCATTGCTTTCAGGTATTCTAATAACTTTTACATTATCACTCCTGAATCTATTTTTCAGGTCAGTGGTTTTTCCAATGAGATATTTCAGATTGCCTTCTATTTTTCATTTGTTTGGATCTGTTTTATAGTATCTTGATTTGTCATAAAGTCATTAGCTTCCAATTTCTCCAATCTAATTTTGAAGGAGTTATTCTCTTCAGTGAGTTTTTGACATTCCTCTTCCATCTGGCAAATTCGGGCTTTTTAAGGCATTCTTATTCTCATTGGCTTTTTGGGCCTCTTTTACTATTTCAATTCATCTATTTTTTAAGGTGTTATTTTCTTCAGTGTATTTTTAGGTCCCCTTTAGCAGTCTATTGACTCGCTTTTCATGATTTTTTTTGCATCATTTTCATTTCTCTTCCCAATTTTTCCTCTAAAGCAAGAGCAATTACCCTCTGAATGGTCACTTGGTCCCCCTACAATCTGCAGGCCAGGAGCTTCTGAGGCAGCCAGGCTGTGGCTGCTAGAGCCATCAAGCCTCTGCAGCTTGTCGCCCTGGGGGCAGGGGCTGGATGACTCTCTTCAGCACCCCTCCCCCCTTCCAACATAGGTCTGTACTGACCTTTTACTTTGTCTTTGGTGTTTATGCATTGAAAAGTATGGAAACCACAACAGGTACTAATGATTCACTCTCCTGATGTTTGCTCTGGGGGTCTCTGGTTGGTGCCACACTAGGGCTGGAACCCTGCAGCTCACACTGCATTGAGATCGGCTCCCAGCTTGATGCAATAGACCCTTCCTGTCAGCCTTCTGGGCTTTCTTCAATGGGAGATTTGTTTCTCTCTGTTACTTTGTGGGTTTTTGTGATAGTAATGGCAATTAAAGATTCCCCTGTATTGGCTTGGCTTTCAAATTGATTGTGTTAAAACCCAGAGTTTGTTAATCCCACCTGTGGGATGGGCTTGTTGATGTGAAAAGAAAGTCCTGAATTGGGAGGAGCTGGTGATGTAGATTTGGAGAGACACAAGAGAGAGGCGGAAGATCTTTTTGGAAGCAGCACCTCGTGGAGAGAGAGAGAGAGACTAAGAGAATTGCTGGTGGCCGCTTTGAATTGCCCTGGACTTTTGAGACCTGCCCCCTGAGCTGCCAAGGACTGAGGAGACATGGCTGTTTACTCTTCTCTCTCGAGGCAATTTGTCTTTTTCCCATTCCCCTAAATCGCTTAATTGTGAAATCTTATCCAGCACCTCTGAAAGAGGGTGCCCTATTTCTCCAATTAACAGAGTCAGAATTAGGTGCTTATATGCAGGAGGAGCTGTCTTCACTATGATATTTCTATGAGGAACTCCTAGGGGGGTATCATAATATGCATTTGCATCTCCAATCAGGATAGCAGTTTTCATTACCTCCTCCTTTAGTTTTCTCATACAGTCTCTAAGTGAGTACCAGGGTCTGTCTCCCCTAGGCCACATAGATTCAGTTGGATATTGCTTTTTGCAACCTTCTGCAGC
>NW_027186052.1:0-16636 GCF_028583685.1 Petaurus breviceps papuanus
GTGAGTAGGGAGAAGGGAAGGGAGCAGTATTATCTATTCCTCATATTGGACTAAGAAGGGTTAACTTGGAGCTTGGTTTTCTTGTATTCAGCTGGTTATACACTCTGTCCATTTTCCTTCCCCCATCTATTTGTGAACCTCACTCTCCCCCATGAAAACTTGGAATCATTTCCCTCCAATACATCAGCTCAGTGACTAGCCCAGAATAGGAATGCAAATATCACGTCAAAGGCCAATTAGCATATCAAAAAACACAGAATATATACATAGAAAGAGGGCACAAGACCAATTTAACAGGAAGAGATAATACTTAAAAGGTGAAATTAAGAGATGAGAAAGTAATATAATGAGAGGAGATGGAGAGAGACAGAATGGGGTAAACTATCTCATATAGAAGAGGCAAGGGAAAATGGTTACAATGGAGGGGAAGAATAGGAAAGCAAAAGGGAATGGGTCAACCTTATTCCCATTGAATTTGGCTTGAGGAGGTAATGAAATACACACTAAACAGGGTATCTCACCCTCCAGGAGAATGGGGGGGAAGGGGATAAGATGGGGGGATGATGGAAGGGAGGGCAGGCTGGGGGGGAGGAAAGTTGGAAGCACCCACTTTTGAAAAGGGACAGGATCAAAGCAGAGAATAGAACAAGTGGGAGGTGGGATAGGAGGGAGGGAAATATAGTCAGTCTTTTACAATATATCTACTATGTTATTATTTTGCATTAGCCACACATGTACAACCTATACTGAACTGCTTATCATCCCAGTAAGGGTGGGTGACAAGGGAGGAAGGGAATGAATCTGGAATTAAAGTTTTAAAATCAAATACTCAAATATATGCATATATGTATGTATGTGTATATATATATACACACACACTATTATTAATACTATTTTACATGTAATTGGGAAATAAGATATACAGGCACTGGGGCATAGAGATCCACTGGAAAAGTCAAAAGGGGTATGGGAGAAAATATGGGAGAGAGCAGATTGGAGAAGGGGATATCCTGTGGGACTGCTATTTTGGGGCAGTGGGTAGGGGGAAAACGGGGAGAAAATTTGTAACTCAAAATCTGGCGGAAATGAATGATGTAAATCAGAAGTTAATAAGGCATTTGAAGAAAATAAAATAAAATTAAAAAAACACAGAATATCAACGCTAATAATACAAGTAATAGTAATAAAAATAATATAAAACTACACAAATCTTTTGAGTTGTTTTCTAATTGGTTTACTGGATTCAAGCCATCTCTGTTGAATAAGGAAATAAAGATTTATTTTTAAATCTTAATAAAAACATCAAAATTAGAGAAAACAGATTCTACTTAAAGGAGAATCCACTGAATCTTCACCATGTTGCAAACCAAAATATTCTTTTTCTGTTATGCCCAAGTGATTAAAAGCCATATCCAATAGAACTTGACCAGTATCTTGTTTCTAGAGGAAAGAATAGATTTCATAAGTGAATTCTGTAAGAATCAAGATTTTATCTTTTGGGGGCAGCCAGGTAGCACAGCGAGTAAGAGCACCGGCCCCAGTGTTGGGATGACCTGGGGATTGAATCTGGGCTCAGATACTTAGCACGACACCCAGAAATAACTGGAAGTGTAACCTTGAATAATTTACTTAACCCCAACTGCTAAAAAAAAAAAAGATTTTATCTATTGTAACCATAATCAAATTTTGTGACAATTTTGTTAAAAACAAAGCACTTTTAAAAATTCGTTCTTTTTTTTTTTTTTTTTTTTTTGCTTTTTGGTGGGCAATTGGGGTTAAGTAACTTGCCCAAGGTTACAAAGCTAGTTTTCGTGTGTCGGTGTTAAGTGTCTGAGGCCGGAACCAAACTCAGGTCCTCCTGACTCCAGGGCCAGCGCTTTACTCACTGCGCCACCTGGCCACCCCCCAAAAATTCTTTTTTTCAATGCATCAATTGGTTTTGCTAGACTATTGTCCACCTCCACCCCCTTATTTTAGTCTTTGTTATGGGGCATGGATCTCTGGTAGATGAACACACACACACACACACACACACACACACACAAAGAAATGTGAGTAACAATATTTTTTAAATGTCAAAATTTATTTTAAAAAATTAATTTGGGCTGTAGTGAAAAGAGAATTCTAGACTCAGAGTTCCAACACTCATAACCTTAGGTAACACATCTTCCTGGGCTTAAATTTCTTCCCTCTGAGATGGGGATCACAGTATTTGTATTATCTATCTCACAGGACTGTGGGGAAGATCAAACAAAATAACACCTGTAAAATGCTTTGAAATTATGAAATGAAAAATACACAAAATCATTACTATTCAGATCATTAATCTGCTGTATCCACACTGACTCTGCATAGTGCCTAATACCTTGAGAATTTTTTTTTTCAATTTGAAGAAAGTCATGAAAGTTTCTAAATTTCAGAGTTGGAAAGGAATTCAGTGATCATTTTTCCAATCTCCTCACTTTCAAGATAAGGAAGTAGAAAGCCAGAAAGGACAAACACAGTAAAAGTTACAATTCACAAAGCTAGGAAAGAAATCCAGGGCTATTCCTAAAGTTCAATCCTCTTAACTATACAGTTATCCCTTCCACATCTCAAGGGTTAGTGGTACAGTATCCCCGTGATCTGGAAAGTCTACAAAAACATTTTTTGGCCCTTCCTTTGTACTAGAGAAGAAGTCTGAATTATTATGGCATTAAAAGATAAAATAAGTTGGAATGATACAATACCATACATATATTTTATGTATTTCTGAGTTTCTAAACTTTTTCTGTGCTGTCTACCGGTCTTCAAGTATCATCCATGGTTTCCACAAAACTCCCCCAAATTCCCATTTAATGTCTTATACCAACCCATGATATATCAAAGCTGTTATGGGAAAAGTCTTGCTGTGGAAGGAATAAAGTTATTGTCTACATAGCCTGTCAGGTTTTTTCTTCATTATATGCCAATTTCAATAGCAGATGTATTCTTATTTCTAAATTATCTAAACATCTTGCTATATATTAACACATTTACATGAACACGTGTTCCAGGCTTTCTAAATTTTAGCACAAATATATTAATATTTGATGAATATTAACACAATATTAATATTAAAAATAACTTTTACATAATAATAAGGCTTCTCACTCAGCATTCACTTGGTTGTATTCTGAGGTACAATCCAACTTTATGTTCTGTTGATAACAAAATGATGATCATGATAGCTAACATATAGTACTTACCATGTGGTAGGCACTGTGCTATGAACTTTACAGTTATCATCTCATTTAATCCTCACAACAACCCTTGGAGGAAGGTGCTATTATTATCCTCATTTGACAGATGAGGAAACTGAGGCAAACAGAGGGTAAGTGACTTGTCCAGGGTCATAAAACTAGTCATACAATTAGTAAGCAGATTTGAACTTAGGTGTTCCCTCAGCTACAACTTAAACACACACATACACACACACACACTAACTGCCTGAGGGATGTCAATCTTACTCACAAACTATTTCTACTTTATGTGATATATTCTAAATGTCAAATCAAGAAGCCTGAGACAGTGCCCTTTCCACTGCAGAGATGAAATTTTAAAAAAAAGAAAAAGGCCAAAAAAGGTGAGAAAAAACAAACAAACAAAAGAATCTGACCATAGAAAGTTATCATGGTAACAGGGAAGACCAAGACACAAACTCATAAGAGGACAGCAATGTCGAAACATCTATGGGCAAAACTATAAAGGAAAATGTGAAATGGTCTCAAGTCTAGGAAAAATTCATACAAAAATCTGCTGAAGAAAACAACCCCTTAAAAAGTATAACTGGTACTTGGTAAGTGGAAAAGGAGATATGAAAGCTAACTGAGGAAAACAACTCCTTAAACATTAGAATTGGGCAAGTGGAAGCTAGTAACTTTATGAGACATCAAGAATCAATCAAGCAAATTCAAAAGAATGAAAAAAGAAGAAAACATAAAATACCACGTGGGAAAAACAATTGACCTGGAAAATAGATTTGGGAGAGATAATGTCAGAATCATTGGACAACTTGAGAGCTATGATCAAAAGGAAGACCTGGACAGCATCTTTCAAGAAATTATCAAGGAGGGGGCAGAGACAAGATACAGAATAAAGGCAGGAACTTGCTTGAATTCATCCCCCAATTACCTCCAAATACCTATAAAAAATTACTCTAAACAAATTTTAAAGCAACATAACCCACAAAACGACAGAGTGAAACACATCTCCAGTTGAAGACAGCATGGCAGGCCAATAGGAAGGGAACTCTCAGTGAGAACTGAGCACAGTACCTAATGTGCTGTACCAGCATAGACAGGGTGGAGCAGGCCTCAGGGGACTGAATCACTGGCAGCTGATAGGGGTTTTTAGACTTCTCAACCCACAAACACCAAAGACAAAGTAAAAGTCATTAGGGAAACTCTGTTGGACTTGGGTGAGAGAAGAGCATGGTCTGGTCCCAACCCTGGGCAGCGGAGGTGGCTGTGGCAGCAGCTGGACCAGAAGCAGCAGCAGCTGGTTCTGGAACTCCAGGCCCACAAATGGTGAGGGGATCAAGTGGCTGATCAGAGGACTGCCCTCTGATAAACTGCCCTAATATTCTAGAATCAGGGGGTAAAACAGAAATTGAAAGAATCCACCAGTTGCCTCTTGAAAAAGATTCTGAAAAGAAAATTCCTAGGAATATTATAACCAAATTCCAGAGTTCCCAGATCAAGGAGAAAATATTACAAGCAATCCAAAAGAAACTATTTGAGTATTGTGGAAACACAAACAGGATAACACAAGATCTAGCAGCTTCTATATCAAGGGATTGAAAAGCTTGGAATATGATATTCTGGAGGTCAAAGGAGCTAGGATCAAATCCAAGAATCACCCACCCAGCAAAATGGAGTATAATACTTCAGGTGACAATGGACATTCAATGACACAGAGGACTTTCAAGCATTCTTGATGAAAAGACCAGAGCTGAACAAAAAATCTGACTTTCAAATACAAGAAGGAAAGAGGAATCATAAGGAACTTATCAAAGTTGAATTTTTACATTCCTACATGGAAAGACAATATTTGTAACTTATGAGAATTTTGTCAGTATTAGGAAAGTTGAAGGGAATATGTGTGTGTGTATGTATGTATATACATATATGTATGTATGTGTATATATATATGTGTGTGTGTGTATGTATATGTATGGACAGAAGGTACAGGGTGAGTTGAATATGAAGGGATGATATCTAAAAAACAAAATTAAGGGGTGAAAGAGGAATATATCAGGAGAAAGAAGAAGGGAGAAACAGAATAGAGTAAATTAGTTCACATAAATGAGGCAAGAGAAAACTGTTACAATGGAGGGGAAGAGCAGGGAGGTGAAAGGGAATGAGTCAACCTTACTCTCATTAGATTTGGCTTAAGGAGGGAATAACATACACACTCAATTGGGTATTTTACCCTACAGAAAAATTGGGGGGGAGAGGATGAGGAGGGGATGATGGAAGGTCAGATTGGGGAAGGGGGTAGTCAGAAGCAAATACTTTTGAAAAGGAACAGGGTCAAAGGAGAAAATAGAATAAATGGGGGCAGGATAGGATGGAGGAAAATATAGTTAGTCTTTTACAATATGACTACTATGGAAATGTTTTGCATAACTACACATGTTATAACCTATATAGAATTGCTTGTCTTCTCAATGAGGGAGGGAGGTGAGGAAAGAAGAAGGGAGAGAATCTGGAACTCAAAGTTTTAAAAACAAATGTTAAAATTTTTGAGGGGGCAAACCGGGAGAAGGGGTAAACAGTATGCTTGCCATCTTGGGGTGGGGGTAGGGGAGAGATGGGGAGAAAATTTGGAACTCAATATCTTGTGGAAATGAATGTTGAAAACTAAAAAATAAACAAATTCTGGGAGATTTAGCTTCAGCTGAAGTTAAAAAAAAAAGCAGGGCTAGTAATCCTGATCTCGGGCAAAGTAAAAACAAAAATAGACCTAATTAAAAGAGGTAAGGAAGGAAACAACATTTTGCTAAAAGGTACGATATAGACAATGAAGCAATATATATATATACACACCAAATGGTACAGCATGCAGTTCTTAAAGGAGACGTTAAGTGAGTTACTGGAAAAAATAGCAAAACTATACTAGTGAGAGATCTCAATTGTCCCCTCTCAGAACTTGATAAATCCAGCCAAAAAATAAACAAGAAAGAAGTAAAGGAGGTCAATAGAATATTAGAAAAGTTAAATATGATAGATTTTTGGAGAAAACTGAATGAGAACAAAAAGGAATACACTTTTTTCTCAGCAGTACATGGTACCTACACAAAAAGTGACCATGAAGCAAGGCATAAAAAACCTCAAAATCAAACCTAGAAAGACAGAAATATTAAATGTATCCTTTTAGGATCATAATAGAATATAAATTCCATTTAACAAAGAGCGGTGGAAAGATAGATAAAAAATTAGTTGGGAACTAAATAATCTAATTCTAAAGAAAAAGTGGGTCAAAGAAAAATCATAGAAACAAATAATTTCATCAAAGAGGATGACAACAATGAAACAACATACCAAAATTTATGGGATATTGCCAAAGCAGAACTTAGGGGAAATTTTATTTCTCTAATTCTTACATCAACAAAACAGAAAAAGAACAGATCAATGAACTGAGCATGCAACTAAAAACACTAGAAAAAGAATAAATTAAAAATCCCCAATTGAGCATCAAAATGGAAATCCTGAAAATCAAGGTGAGATGAATAAAACTAAAAGTAAAAAACTATTGCACTAATAAATCTAGGAGCTGGTTTTATGGGAAAAAAACACCACTAAGATAAACCACTGGTTGAAGAAAACCAAATATCCAGTGTCAAAAATGAAAAGAGTGAAATCACCACCAAAGATGAAGAAATTAATCACCAAGAAATATTTTGCCCAATTTTATGCCAATAAATCTGACAATCTGAGTGAATGAAATAGATGAACATTTACAAAAACATAAATTACCCAGATTAACAGAATAGGAAACAGAATACCTAAATAACCCATTTTAGGAAAACAAATTGAACAAGCTATTAATAAACTCCTTAAGGAAAAACCCCCAGGGTCAGACGGGTTCACAAGTGAATTCCATTAAACATTCAAAGAACAATTACATCCCCTATATAAATTATGTGGAAAAACAGTCAAAGAAGGAGTCCTACCAAACTCCTTTTATGACGCAAATATGGTGCTGATACCTAAACCAGGAAGAGCTAAAACAGAGAAAGAAAATTATAGACCAATTTCCCTAATGAACTTCAATGCAAACATTTTGAACAAAATACCAGCAAGGTGATTACAGCAATATATCACAAGGATTATACACTATGACTAGGTATGATTTATACCAGTAATATAGAGTTGTTTCAATATTAGGAAAACTATCAATATAACTGACCATGTCAATAATGAAACCAACAGAAATCATATGATTAACTCAATAGATGCTGAAAAAGCTTTTGACAAAATACAACACCCATTCCTATTTAAAACACTACAGAGCACAGGAATAAAGGGAGCATTCCTTAAAATGATAAGCAGCATCTATGTAAAACTATCAGCAAGTATTATCTGTAATGGGGATAAGCTAGAAGGCTTCCCAATAATATCAGGGGTGAAGTAAGAATACCCACTGTAAATGCTATTATTCAATATAGGAGTAGAAATGTTAGCTATAGAAATAAGAAATGAAAAAGAAATCAGACAACTCTAAAAGACTCGTGATGGAAAGGAATATCCATATCCAGAGAAAGAACTACAGAGTATGAATGCGGATGGTTTCATTCCTTCTTTCTTGTTGTTTACTCCATTGATGATAATTCTTCTTTACAACCTGACTAATGTTTAATGTGAAGATATGTGTAGAATCTATATCGGAATGCATGCCACCATGGTGGGTAGGGGGAGAAAATTTGGAACTCAAGGGATTGTGGAATTCAATGTTGTTAAGTAAAAGTAAATGGATAATTTTTTAAAATTAAATTACAAATTGCCATATAAAAAAGAAAAAAGAAATCAAAGGAATTAGAATAGGTGATGAGGAAACAAAATTATCACTCTTTACAGAAGATATGATGATATACTTAGAGAACCTTAGAGAATCAATTAAAAAAAACTACTTGAAATAATTAACAATTATACCAAAGTTGCCAGATATAAGATAAACCCACACAAATCACCAAAGCCCAGCAGGAAGAGATAAAGATAAATTTCATTTAAAATAACTGTAAATGATACAAAATACTTGGGAGTCCATCTGCCAAAACAAATCCAGGGATTATACAAACATAATTACAAAGACTTTACACAAATAAAGTCAGATCTAAACAATTGGAAAAATATCAATTGCTCATTAGGTAGGCTGAGTTAATATAATAAAAATGACAATTCCGTTTACGTTATTTTACTTTTTCAATGCCATACCAAACTACCAAAAAATTATTTGATAGAGCTAGAAAAAAACAACAACAAAATCTATCTGGAAGAATCCATGTGGTCAAGAATATGAAGGGAATTAATGAAAAAATGCAAAAAAAAAGGTTGACTAGCAATATCAGATCTCAAACTATATTATAAAGCAGCAATCATCAAACCTATCTGGTAAAGGCTAAGAAATACAGTGGTGGATCAGTGGAAGAGGTTAAGTACACAAGACACAGTAGTCAATGACGATAGTATCTGATAAACACAAAGAACCCAGGATTTAGAATAAGAACTCGCTATTTGACAAAAATTGCTGGGAAAACTGGAAAACAATAGGATACAAACTAGGTATAGAACAACATCTCACACCATATACCAAGTTAAGGCCAAAGTGAGTGCATAATTTAGACATGAAGAGTGACACCATAAGTGTAATGGAAATGCAGGTTTAAAGATCTTCCCTGCCCCTAGGCTAAAGTGCACCTGGAGTCTGGGGTGGGAGGCTTGTTTTTCAGTAGATACTTTTTGATTGGCCAGTGGGTCCAAAAGTTTGTTACATTCTCTGGGCCAGGAGAAGGCTATATAAGCCCTGATGTGGAGCTTTGTTTTGGGACTCACTTTGAGAAGTGTTCTGTGATTTGATCTGAATTCTGGGAAGCCGTTGTTGAGAGTCCCCCGGCTTTGAAAAACCCAGAATGTGGAAACCCAGATGTTGACTGGGTATGGATGTAAGAGTTTGGAAATCTGTCTACTTGATGTTTCTGTCTTGATAATTATGCCTGTATACTTTGAGGTTCAGGGTGCTGACCTTTTCTCCTGAACAAGCTAAACGATATATGTCTGACTGATTAAAGTAAGCTTGTTAACCCATTTTGAGTTGCTTTCCTTTAACAAAGCAGATCCAAGAACCTGTGGTAGCTGCAAACCCTGAGGACGCTTGGGGTGCTTGCTGCTACAAAATGGCGTCACGAACAGGATTCGAACCTGTGAGGGGAAACCCAAGCGGAGTCTCTGCTCTGCATGAATCTATAGCAAACATAGAAATTGAGAGGAATGACACACCCCCTGAGCCAAAGCCACAGTTGGTACAGTCCACTGTAAAATGGAATGAGGGAACTGAGGAACAAAAGAGACATGCATGGTTTACTGATGGGACCACTTCGCTTTCACTTGGCAGGGTAGACAATATACTTTTACTCGCTTGCCACAAGGGTACATACATAGCCCACTATTTGTCACAGGATTGTGGCTGAACAGTTGGATGAATTAAAGCTACCTGGTGTACAGCTTTCCCACTACATTGATGATATCATGATACAGGGAAAAGATGCGAAAGTAGTGGAAAGGAGTTTGACCCTTCTAATTGAGCATATGAAAAGTAAAGGGTGGGAAATTAACCCTGCAAAGGTTCAAGGACCAGCTCAGAATGTGAAGTTTTTGGGTATACAATGGAACAAGGGGCTAAGGGAGATTCTTCCTCAAGCCCGACAAAAGATTCAGGATTTTCCTACCCCTACCAATAAGAAGGAGGCCCAAAAGTTCATAGGATTGTTTGGATACTGGAGGCACCACATTCCACATTTGGGACAGATTTTAAAACCTTTATATAGAGTCACATGGAAGAAATATGAATTCTATTGGGGACTTGACCAGAGTAAAGCTTTTGAAGAAGCCAAGGCTGCCATACAATTGGCCCTAGATTTGTGGCCCATGCAAAATGGTCCAGTGGAATTGCAAGTGACTGTACAAGATGATTATGCAAACTGGAGCTTATGGAAAAAACAACAAAGCCGAAATGTACCTTTGGGATTTTGGTGTAGGAAACTCCCTTCATCTGGAGTCCAGTACACACCTTTTGAAAAGCAGTTGTTAGCTGCATATTGGGCTTTGGTGGAGACTGAACTTTTGGTGGAGACTGTGGGCCATGAAGTGATATTAAGACCTGGAATCCCAATTATGACCTGGGTAATGAGTACCCCAGCTTCTCACAGAATTGGACATGCCCAAGAGGCTAGTATAATCAAATGGAAGTGGTATATTCAAAATAGAGCGAAAGCGAAAGCCAGGGAAAGCGAAAGCCGAGCTAGCGGTCCTGCGGTGGCTGGTGGTGGTTGCGACGGCGGCGGCAGCAGCAGAGGCAGCGGCAACGTGAAGCCCTTTTTGAGTTAGGACTGCTAAGGACTTTCTGCTAAGGACTCCTGCTGAGGACTGCCAGGGGCCGGAGCTGCTGGGAGCGCGCTTCCTGGACGCTGCGTGGTTGCTGTGCGTGGGGAGAGGAGGACCTTTGCCTGAGGTAGCCTGTTCTGTTTTAAAGGCTTGAAAATGTGGGTACTTTCTACTTTATCTACCTGTGCCAATATCATAACTACTCTGATGGCTTTCACTTTCTGCTTTTGGGACTCAGTCTTTTGGTATCTTAATAAATTTTCTAGTTTATTTCCCCATATGGCAAACATGACGTATTTTGTGATGGATAATTATATCAGCATATTTGTAATCTCTATAGGCATTGTGAATATGGCATTGCTGAGCAGCAAGCACCCCAAGGGTCCTCAGGGTTTGCAGCTACCACAGGTTCTTGGATCTGCTTTGTTAAAGGAAAGCAACTCAAAATGGGTTAACAAGCTTACTTTAATCAGTCAGACATATATCGTTTACCTTGTTCAGGAGAAAAGGTCAGCACCCTGAACCTCAAAGTATACAGGCATAATTATCAAGACAGAAACATCAAGTAGATAGATTTCCAAACTCTTACATCCATACCCAGTCAACATCTGGGTTTCCACATTCTGGGTTTTTCAAAGCCGGGGGACTCTCAACAATGGCTTCCCAGAATTCAGATCAAATCACAGAACATTTCTCAAAGTGAGTCCCAAAACAAAGCTCCACATCAGGGCTTATATAGCCTTCTCCTGGCTCAGAGAATGTAACAAACTTTTGGACCCACTGGCCAATCAAAAAGTATCTACTGAAAAACAAGCCTCCCACCCCAGACTCCAGGTGCACTTTAGCCTAGGGGCAGGGAAGATCTTTAAACCTGCATTTCCATTACAATAAGCAAACAAGAAAAGGAATAGTCTACCTGTTAGCTCTATGGGGAAGGGAAGAATTCATGACCAAACAAGAGATGGAGAGCACTATGAAACATAGAATAGGAAATTTTGATTATATAAAAATAAAAAGTTTTTGTATAAACAAAACCAATGCAACTAAGATTAGAAGGAAAGAAGAAAGCTGGGAAGCAATCTTTACAGCAAGTGTCTCTGATAAAGTGTCTCATTCCTCATATATAGAGAACTGAGTCAAATTTCTAAGAATATAAGCCAATCCCCAATTGATAAATGTTCAGAGGATAAGAAAAGGCTGTTTTCAGATAAAGAAATTAAAGCTTTCTATAGGCATATGAAGAAGTGCTCTAAATTATTTTTGGTTGGAGAGATACAAATTAAAAAAGCCCTAAGGTACTCTCTAACACCAGTCAGATTGGCTAATATGACCAAAAAAAAAGGGAAATGATAAATACTGGAGAGGATATGGAAAAACTGAGATATTCATGCACTGATAGTGGAGTTGTAAACTGATCCAACCATGCTGGAGAGCAATTTGGAACTATGCCCAAAGGGCAACAAACTGTGCATGCCCTTTGATCCAGCAATACCACTACTAGGTCTGTATTCCAAAGAGATTATAAAAAAGGGAAAAGGACTTACATGTACAAAAATATTTATACCTTTTCAAAATATTGGAAATTGAGGGGGTACCCATCAATTGAGGAACGGCTAAAGGTATGGTATATGAATGTAATGGAATCTTATGTAGTAAGAAATGATAAACAGGTATATTTTGGAAAAAACCTGCAAAGATTTGTACAAATTGATGTAAAGTGAAATGAGCAGCACCAAGAAAACATTGCACACAGTATCATCAACATTGTGTGATGATGTTGTACATGAGTGCAAGGGACTCATGAAGGAAAATGCTAATGACAACCAGAAAAAGAACTGATAGACTCTGAATGTAGACTGAAGCATATTTTTTACACTTAATTTATCCCTTTTCATGGTTTTTTTCCTTTTGATCTGTTTCTTCTTTCACAATTACAACTAATATGAAAATATGTTTTACATGACAGCACATGTATAACCTATATCAAATTGCCTACCATTCTCGGGGGGGGGGGAATTTGGAACTCAAAGTCTTGTAAAAACGAATGCTAAAAATTGTCTTAACATATAATTTGGAAAAAATAAAATACTATTTAAAAATAAAATATGGGGGGGTGGAGTTGGTAGAGTAGAAGGGACCTCCATCCAGCTTCCACCTTCCCCAATTCATGTAAAAGGAGACTCTAAACAAACTTTGGAGCTGCAGAACCCAATAAGAGACACAGAGAAGCTAACCTCTCGCTGAGGACAGCCTGGCAGGCAAGAGACCAGGACAGCACTGAGCTGAGCCCAGCCTCTCACAAGTCGAGGTTTTAGGCGGAGGGCAGGCCTGACCAGCTGCAGGCTGGAGGGACTCCAGATCACCAGCAGCTGTGGCCATTTCCAGATTCATCAACACATGGATGTAAAGGATAAAGTGAGAGGTCAGTGAAGTCGAGACTTTGGGACCCAGTAGGTGGGAGTTCAGCAGCTTTTGCCCCCAGGGCAAGAAGCTACTGAGACTCTGCACCAGCGCCACATTGCAGCTTCAGCTCCTGGCCTGCAGAGTGTAGAAGCACCAAGCGACCAGTCTGAGGGGTAATCGCTCTTGCTTTAACCTGCTTGGATCTGGACTGCAGTCTAGGGTGGAGGTCCTGGGGTGTGTGTCCAGCTTGCCAGAGCATGTGGAGGCCTCAGAGATGGCACTCAACTAATACTTCCAGCAGCTGAGAAAACCCCAGTGTTTGGGATAAAAGCTCCCCTGTCTGGTGGCAGAGTCCTACTGTGGCAAAAAGCCCAGGGGTCAAGGGACTGAGGGGCAACATGACCAGGCAAAGGAAGCAAAACAAACAGAAGATTTCAACATTAGAATCCTATTTTGGGGACAAAAAGGACAAAAGTATGGAACAGGAGGAAGGCAGTGAAGTCAGAACTCTTGCACCAAAAGCTTCAAAGGAAAATACAAGCTGGTTACAGGCCACAGAGGACCTTAAGAAGCAGATAAGAGAAGTGGAGGAAAAATTGGAAAGAGAAATGAGAACGATGCAAGAAAATTATGAAATGAGGGTCAACAGCCTGCCTGAGGAAAATCACACCTTAAAAAACAGACTGACTCAATTGGCAAAAGAGGCTCAAAAAGGCAATGAGTACAGAAATGCCTTGAAAAGCCAAATTTGCCAGATGGAAAAAGAATCTCAAAATCTCAATGAGGAGAATCGTTCCCTCGGATTTAGATTGGAACAAAGGGAAGCTAGTGACTTTATGAGAAATCAAGATGATGTTAAACAGATCCAAACAAATGAAAGAATAGAAGGCAATGTGAAATATCTCACTGGAAAAACCACTGACCTGGAAAATAGATCCAGGAGAAATAATTTAAAAATTATTGGACTACCTGAAAGCCATGATCAGGGAAAAAACCCAGAAATTATCCTCCAAGAAATTGTCAAGGAAAATTGCCCTGATGTTTTAGAACCAGAAGGCAAAACAGAGGTTGAAAGAATCCACTGATCACCTCCTGAAAAAGATCTCAAAAATAAATCTCCAAGGAATATTATAGCCAGGTTCCGGAATTCCCAGATCAAGGAGAGAATATTATGAGCAGCCAAGAAGAAACAATTTGATTATTGTGGAAACACAATAAGGATAACACAGGATCTGGCAGCTTCTACACTGAGGGATCGAAGGGCCTGGAATAGGATATTCCGGAGGGCAGAGGAGCTGGGATTAAAACCAAGAATCACCCACCCAGCAAAACTGAGTATCATATTTCAGGGGGAAATATGGTTATTCAATAGAATAGAGGACTTTCAAGCATTCTTAATGAAAAAACCAGAGTTGAATAGAAAATTTGACATTCAGATACAAGAAGCAAGAGAAGCCTGAGAAGGTAAACAGGGAAAAGCCACAGATCCAAGTTGAACTATTAAGATTCCTACATGGAAAAACAATAATTGTAACTGATGAACCTTTTTCTCACAATGAAAATAGCTGAAGGGAATATATATATCAGAGAGTATACGGGCATATGAATACATATATGAATGTGTGTATATATATGCTTACAGGTATACATAGATAGAGGGCACAGGACCAATTTAATAGGAAAGAATGATACTTAAAAGGGGAAATTAAGAGTTGAGAGAGGAATATAATGAGAGGAGATGGAGAGAGACAGAATGGGGTAAACTATCTCATAAGGAAGAGGCAAGGGTAAATGGTTACAATGGAGGGGAAGAATAGGAAGGCAAAAGGGAATGGGTCAACCTTATTCTCACTGAATTTGGCTTGGGGAGGGAATGAAATACAAAGTAAATAGGGTATCTCACCCTACAGGAGAGTAGTGGGGAAGGGGATGAGAGGGAGGATGATGGAAGGAAGGGCAGACTTGGGGGGAGGGAAGTTGGAAGCACTCACTTTTGAAAAGGGACGGGATCAAAGTAGAGAATGGAACAAGTGGGTGGTGGGATAGGAGGGAGGGAAATATAGTGAGTCTTTTACAATATATCTACTATATTAATGTTTTGCATTAGCTACACATGTACAATCTATGCTGAACTACTTATCTTCCCAGTAAGGGTGGGTGACAAGGAAGGAAGGGAATGAATCTGGAATTCAAAGTTTTAAAATCAAATACTTAAAATTATATATACATACGTACTATTATTAACTATCTTACATGCAATTGGGAAAGAAGGCACTGGGGCATAGAGATCCACCATGCCCTACTGGAAAAGTCTAAGGGGGTATGGGAGAAGATATGGGAGAGAGCAGATTGAAGGAGAGGATATCCTGTGGGACTGCTATTCTGGGGTGGTGGGTAGGGGAAAAATGGGGAGAAAATTTTTAACTCGGAATCTGGCGGAAATTAATTATGTAAATCAGAAGTTAATAAAGCATTTGAAAAATGAAAAAAATAAAATAAAATATGGTGGAGGCAGAATGATGTGATAGAAAGAGCACAAGTTCTGCTGCCTGAGGACCTACTTCAAATCTTGTTTCTGATGCTTTCTACCTGTGTGACCTGCCTCACTGATAAAAGAAGGGGATTAGAATGGATGGACACTGAAGTTCCTGTCAGTCAACAGACATTTATTGAGTACCTACCATGTAGCAGCCACTGTGCTAAATGCTAAGGATACAGAGAAAGTTTTAGCCTTTTAGGACCTCAGTTTCTAATGGAGGAAACTATTAAAAAAACAAAACAAAACTCCTCTATTTCCAGTTCTCTACCACCACAAAAAACTACAATGACAATTTTGGCACATATGGGTCCTTTCTCTGTATTTTTTATTCCTTAGGGTATATTTCCATGGGTGGGATTGCTTTTCTCATATATTTCCAAATTGAAATGTGGAACAGATGGACTGCTTTACAGCAACATCAACAACAAATCCACGTACCCGTCTTATCACAGCCCCTCTATGACTGCCTATTTTCATCTTGGCCAATTTTCATGGCTGTAAGGTGAAACCTTGGAGTGCATTTAATTTGCATTTATCTTACTGTTGGTGATCTAGAGCATGCCATCCAGCTGCTGCTTCAAGGCCATTTCCACCAGCTCCTCAAAGTGGCGTCCAAGACCAAGGATTCCTAGGACTGACTACTGTGGTGGGGGTGCCAGTCTTCCAAGACTCATCAAACCCAATAATAATCATCCACTTCTGCTGAGTAGACAGATACAGATGAAGAAACTGGGTATGTATTTCTAGAGACTAAAATTCTATGTGAGAAAACAAAGGGCTCTGGGTATTTTTATATCTTCTTTGTTAAGGCTGTGATGTTGGATCAGAAAGAGAAGGCAAACAAATGGTGAATGAAGTCAAAGAGCTGCATTTGATTTCTTGATTTAGAAAAGAGAATGATTGGAAACTATAAGTTCCGATAGGATTCATAGAGTATTCCACAACTGGTAACTAAACAGATAGGTTATTTTTTAATTGAGGAAGAAGGAAAGAGAACCTTTTGGTGATTTTTAAAGGAAATAAAAGGGAGGGGGGCAGGAACTGCTAGGTAACACAGTGAATAGAGCACTGG
>NW_027186053.1:0-13272 GCF_028583685.1 Petaurus breviceps papuanus
GGACAGAGGCTTGCAATACTGTGCAGGAGGTAGCAATAAAAAACATGCCAAAGAAAAAGAAGGGCAAGAAAGCAAAATGGCGTGTGATGAGGCTTTACCAATAGCAGAGGAAAGAAGGAAAGGGAAAAGAGAAAGGGAAAGCCAGACCCAACTGAGTACAGAATTCCAGAGAATAGCAAGGACAGATAAGAAAGTTTTCTTAAATGAGCAACGTGAAGAAATAAAGATCTCAAGAAAATTAGAAATCTCAAGAGAACATATTATGCAATAATGGATATGACAAGAGACAAAGATGGAAGAGACTTGAGTAGAAGAGACTAAGAAGAGGCAAGAATACAGACAAGAACTGTGCAAGAAAGATCTTCACATCCCTGATAAATAACCACGATGGTGCGGTTACCCAGACATCCTGGAGAAGGAGGTCCAGCGGGCCTGAGGAGACATTACCAGCAGTAAGACCAGTGCAGGTGATGGAACTCCATCTGAGCTACTTAAAATCCTCAAACATGATGCTGTTAAAATGCTGCACTCAATATGCCAGCAAATGTGGAAAACTCAGCAGTGGCCACTGGATTGGAAAATATCAGTTTACGTCTCAATCCTAAAGAAGGGCAATGACAAGGAATGTTCAAATTACCAAATAATTGCACTCATTTCACAGAGCAGCAAAGTTATGCTTGAGATTCTCTAAGCTAGGCTCTAGCAATATGCTAGTCAAGAATTCCCAGAAGAATCCCCAGGCTGGCTTTCAGAGAGGTGGGGGAACTAGAGCCCAAACGGCCAACATTTGCTGGATTACGGAGGAAACAAGGGAGCTCCAGAAAAACATCTCCTTCTGCTTCATCAACTGCACCAAAGCCTTTGACTCTGTGGATCACAGCAAAGTACAGCAAGTCCTCAAAGAAATGGGAGTACCAGATCATCCTACTTGTCTTCTGAGGAACCTGTATCTGTGTCAAGAAGCAACAATTGATTGGTTTAAGATGGGCAAAGGACTATCACAAGGCTCTATAGTCACCTTATTTATGTAACTTCTATGCAGAGCACATCATATGAAACACCAGGCGGGATGAACCAAAAGCCAGGATTTAGATTGCTGGGAGAAATATCAACACTCTCAGGCATGTGGACCATGCCACTTTGATGCCAGAAAGTGAAGAGGAATTAAGAAGCTTTTTTTTTTTCTTTTTGGAGGGGGAAGGTAAGGCAATTGGGATTAAGTGACTTGCCCGAGGTCACACGGCTAGTTTTGTGTTAAATGACTGAGGCCGGATTCAAACTCAGGTCCTCCTGATTTCAGGGCTGGTGCTCTATTCACTGTGCCACCTAGCCGCCCTGAGAAGCTTCTAGATGAGGGTAAAAGAGAAGAGTTTACAAGCTAGCTTAAACAAACTAAGAATATGGCAATTGGTTCTGTCACTTCCTGGCAAATAGAGAGAGAAGAAAGGGAAGCAGTGTCATATTTTATATTCTTGCGCTCCAAGATCGCTGTAGGTGGTAACAGCAGCCATGAAATTAAAAAAACACTCCTTGGAAGGAAAGCTCTGTCACATCTGGACAGAAGACTAAAAAACAGAGCTATCACCTTGCCAACAAAGGTCTATATACTCTCAGCTATGGATTTTCCAATAGCAACATGTGGTTGTTCGAGTTGGGCTATAAGGAAAGCCAAGTGCCACAGAATTGATGCTTTTCAATTGTGGTCCTGGAGAAGACTTTTGAGAGTCCCTTAAATAGCAAGGAGATGAAATCAGTCTCTACTCAAAGAAAGTAATTCAGATTATTCATTGGAAAGTCAGATACTGAAGTTGAAGCTTAAATATTTTGGCCACATAATGAGAGGATGAGAATCATTGGGAAAACCCCTGATGTTGGGAAAGCAAAGGGAAAAAGAAAAGGGGATGGCAGAAGATATGAAGGATAGTGTCATGGAAAGAATGGATATGAACATGGACAGACAGATTTGGGGAGTCATCTGAATAAAGGATAATAATTGAAGCTATGAGACCTGATAAGATCACCAAGGGAAAAGAATTTAGAGAAATAATAGAAGAAAACCCAGGACAGAATTATGGGGAAACCCACACTTAGTGGAGAGATAAGGATGATAATCTAGCAAAAGAGATTGAAAAGGAATGAGAAGAAAGGGAGGAGAGTCAAGAGAGATGAATGTTATGGGAACCAAAGGAAGAGGTGTTCTATAGCTGTGTTTCCTAAATTGTAGGTCACTATACCATATGGGTTTGTGAAAAATTTGGCAACAGTAAAAGGTTTCTGAATGTGCAACAACCAAAAATTAATTCAAAATCAAATGCATAATGAATTGGAGGTGTTTCTGGCAGCACTTGCCCACGTTGCATTGAACAACTTCATTGCAGTCTTGGTTCTGAACAGAAAACATGCACACTTTGAACTGTGTATGCCCTCAGACCATGCAACCCAGCAAACACTGCCAAATCATGAAAAGGGGTCCAGGGTGGAAAAAGTTCAAGAAGTCCTGGTCTACAGTGTCAAAAACTGAGAAAACATTGAGAAAAGGCTCGTAGACTGAGCTGTTAAGAAATCAAGTGCCTTTTATGTGCCCAACTCTCTGGGGTACTGGGAATAAAAAGAGACAAAAAACAGTCTCTGCTCTCAGGGAGCATATAATCTAATGGGGGTCACAATATGCAAATAAATATATACAAAGCAAGCCGAATACAGGACAAATAGGAAATAATTAACCAAGGGAAGGTACTAGAATTAAGAGGAGTTGGGGAAGCTTCCTGTAAAAGGAAGGATTATAGTTGGGACTACAGAGAGATCAAGAAGAATGAGCATTGGGTAAAGGCCATTGGATTTGGCATCAGCTAAATTTTGAGAGAGCAGATTAGGTGGAATGATAAGGTTGGAAGCCAGATTATAAGTGGTTAAGAAGAGAAATGAGAGGAGAGAAAGTTGAGCCTCCAGGATGGATGGCCTTTTGTGGGAGGTTAGCTACAAAAGGCAGAAGAGATAGAGGCTGAAAGATAGCAGGAATGGAAAGGTCAAGTTCACGTTTTGAGGATGATGGAGATGTGAGCATGTTGGCAGGCAGTAGGAAATGAGTAGAGAATGACAGAGGGGGCAGCCTATTGGAGGAGTTATGGGATCACTTGAACAGGTTGACAGCCTTGGTCAGGAGTGAGGCTGCCTCTTTATGTGAGACAGGCATGAGGGAGGAGAGAGGGCCAGACAGCACCTGAGTGATAGGACATGAGGAAGATGGGAGAAGGGTGTGCTCATGGTAGATGATCCATTTTCTTCTGTAAAATATGAGGGTCAAGGTCTCAGCTGAGAGAGGGGGGAGGGACAGCCATGAGAGGTTTGGGGAGGGATGAGAAGGTTTGAAAGAACCACTGTAGAGACTGGGAAAGGAAGTTGATAAAGGAGAGTAGGATTGCCTGGCAGCAGTGAGAGCCCAGTGGAGGTTGTGTAACATTGAGAGAACAGTTTTCATTGCATGGTAGGGTCCAGATCACAAGGGACGGAAGAGCGAGTGAAAGCTGAGTTTGAATGGAAAAATGAATCGTTTGAATGAATGGCGGGGTGTAGCAGCAAGCACCCCAAGCGTCCTCAGGGTTTGCCGCCACCACAGGTTCTTGGATCTGCATTGATAAAGGAAAGCAACTAAAAATGGGTTAACAAGCTTACTTTAATGAGTCAGACATATATAGTTTACCTTGTTCAGGGGAAAAAGGTCAGCACCCCAACCTCAAAGTATACAGGCAGAATTATCAAGACAGAAACAGATCAAGTAGACAGATTTCCAAACTGTCCAACCATTACATCCATAACATAAATCAGCATCTGGGTTTTTCAAAGCCGGGGGACTCTCAACAACGGCTTCCCAGAATTCAGATCAAATCACAGAACACTTCTCAAAGTGAGCCCCCAAACAAAGCCTCACATCAGGGCTTATATAGCCTTCTCCTGGCTCAGAGAATGTAACAACCTTCTGGACCCACTGGCCAATCAAGAAGTATCTACTGAAAAACAAGCCTCCCTCTCCAGGCTCCAGGTGCACTTTAGCCTAGGGGCAGGGAAGATCTTCCAAATTTGCATTCCCATTAAGCGGTGTCAAGGAGAGGCCTTTCCTTATGTCTGCGAGAGTCCGGGCCTGTTTGTGAAGGTGCCAATGATAAAAGCTGGTATTGAGATGGTGCTTTTTAAGGTTTGCAGAGCATCTTACAAATGCTGTTTCATTTCATCTTGGGTATAACCCCTGTAGGTGGGCACTACCATCACTCCCGTTTTACATAAGGAGAAACTGGGGTTCAGAGTTCCAGTGCCTTGCCCAGTCACAGAGAAAGTCAGCCTCAGAGGAAGGATTTAAACTGAGTTCTCCTTGCCTCCACATCTAAGTCTCTGGCCGGCAGGACAACCAGCTTCTTCCCAACACAAGGAGATGTTGATGATGTAGGGGTGAGGGCGGGATTGAAGTGGAGGAACCCCTCTTGGGCCTCGAGAGATGGAACAGAAGACAAGAATGCGGTCTGAAGCTTTGAGATGCGGTGCTAGAGCCGGGGGCTGCCCTGACTTGGGACACCCACAAGAATTGCCCAGGAGAGAAAAATCCCAGGGTCAGGCAGCTTTTTCCTGGGCAGGGGATGCAGCAGTTCTCCGTTTTCACGGACTTGCTGCCTCCCTTCCCCCCCCCTCCCCTCCAGGTAGCTCTGTAACTTGCAGCACTATAAATTGTTACTTTGTAACTTAGCCAGAAGCTCGGCAGCATGGAGGGGTTAAGGGACTTGCCCAGGGTATTAAAGCCTGGGTCTGGGACCAGCTCTTTCACACCCTGAGGTCAGCCCCAGACCTCCATAATAACCCCCTCCCCCCTTTCCTTGAAGCTCCTTCTCTGGTTCAGGCCTCAAGCCCCCATAAAAGCCTCCTGTTGGAAGAGAAGCATCCCCAGAGTGGGGAGGGTTTATCCATTGCTAGTGCATCATGGATGCTCAGTCAAGAAGCACTTATTAGGCACTTACTATATGCCAGTCACACAAATACAAAGACCCCCGCCCCCCGGGAGCTTACACTCCAAAGGGGGAAAGACCACATAAAAGGGGTGGGGGTGTGCTGGCTCAGGGGCTGGTCCGGGCTCCCCCTCCCTCCACCCCGAGGTTGGCAGGGAGCTCGTTTTCTGAGGGCCTGGCACACAGTAGGTGCTCAATAATGACCCTCCTGGCACCGCGGGCGGGGCCAAGCCTCTCGGCGCCTTCTTTTACCCCCACCCCCCCAGACGGCAGCGCAGGGAGGGAGGAAGTTACGCGGCCACTCGGGGCCTCAGTTTCTCGTTCTGTAAAATGGGCTGGAGCAGCTGCCCAGCACTCACAGGCCAAGTCATGCGGAGAGACATTCGAACCCAAGTCTCCCCTCGGTCCCGCCCCACACGGAGCCCAGCGGCGCCCCGCCCCTCCCGAGAGCTGCGCAGGCGCAGTGGGCCTGGCGGCCGCGGACCAGGTTGTGCAAAAAGGGGGGGGGGGGGAAGGCCCGCCCTCGCGGCGCGCAGGCGCACTAGGGCCGTGCGAGGGCTCCCGGGCGGAAGACAGCGCTAAGATGGCGGCCTTCTCAGGTGCGTACGTGGGGGTCGAGGGAGCGGCCGGCAGGCCGTAGGGGCGGAAGGAGGGCAGGCTGGCCCTCGTGAGCTGGCGGACACGTCGGGGAGGGCGAACCGCCCGCGACTTGGGTCCGGCTTCGGCCTACGCCAGGGTTTTTACCCCCGTCCTTTCCTCTCGGTCCCTCCCCGAGCCGCGTTCCCCCCGGCCCCACACCGTCCCCCGGCTCCCTGTCACTGCGCCCCTCCCCCAGGGGTGCCTGTTGGCCCACCCCTTCTGCGCATGCGTCCTCCTCCTCCGTCTCCCGGACACGCCATAGGCTCAGTCCTAGCCAATCCTCGCGCGCCGGCGGGGTGGGGGCGGGGCCTCGGCGAGCGAGGCGTTGCTGTGGTGTCCTGGCTTGGAGTCCCTCCCCTCCCCCCCCCCCCCCCCCCCCCCCCCCCCCCCCCCCGACTGCCACGTGACCCGACCCGGGGCGCCCTCTCCCCGACCTCCAGGGTCCCCATCTGAGACGTGGTCCCTTCCTCCCCGGGCCCCTCCCCCGCTCTGGCCGCCGGCCCCCCAGGCCTCAGTTTCCCCAAATGCAAACCCAGGACGCGCATCCCGTGAGGCGCCTGCTCTAGGAGCCGAGGGGGAGGGGGGGTCCGGCTCCGCCCCTGGGCTTCCCGCGGCTTCCCCCCGGGGCGGGTGCCCCCCTGATGAGATCAGGGCGAGCCTGCAGACCCCCGGCCCCGTGCGGGGGGCTGGGCGGGGATGGACGCGGGGGATGGACGTTGCCCAGGTGCTGCCCGGAGCGTTCTGCTGCGGGGCGGCGGGAGTGTAGTCCCCGCTTCCTCTTACAGAAGAGGCCCAGAGCAGGGACTTGTCCAGGGTCCCACGCAGGGGGCCTGCGGACTCCGAACTCCACGCCAGCCGGTTTATTTGAGGCAGGTGTTTCCCTGGCCCGCGTGCTTTCACACCGCGGCCCTTCCTGGCTCTGCTCCCCAGGCCCGGCCCGGCCGGCACCTGAGGCTGACAGCCCCCTCACCCTTTCCTTCCCTCCGGGCCTCCACCGCAGGCCCCTCTTGTGGACTGGGGAGCGTGGGAGCCCCGCGGGACTTGTGCCCCCGGGCTGTGCAGAAGGGACTTGAGACGGAATGAGATCGTTTTCGGTTCCTGGATGAGCTTTTAGACTAATTAATCAATTCTTCTTCATTTTGCAGAAATGGGTGTCATGCCTGAGATTGCACAAGCTGTGGAGGAGATGGATTGGCTGTGAGTGTCCGTGTAGCGTAGACAGTCCAAGACCCGCTGCAGCCTGCCCACGATTACCTAACCCACCGACCATTTATACCGCATGTTGACAGATGGCTACTTTGAGTAGTCTGTGGGGCTTCGTTTTAATGGGCTTTGAGTTAAGTCGTTACTCTCAGGATTCGTTTTTTTTATCTGTTTCACACTAAGATTCCTGATACTGGTCTTTTTTAGCCTCCCGACCGATATCCAGGCTGAGTCCATCCCGTTGATTCTGGGAGGAGGTGATGTCCTTATGGTATGTGGAACGTGGGACTCTTAAAATTACCTTTAGGTTTAGGAGTAAGCCCTCGGTGCTGCGGGTCTGCGGTCATCCTCTCCTAGATGTCCCTCTCCAGCCTTCTGTCTGGTCCACGGCTAGCTCCTTCTGGAGCACTGAGCGGTCCCCACCCGAGGTCAGGCCTGCTTGGGTCTCTTGACCCGCCTTCTCAGGGTCAGGTCTCCAGTGTGTGTGGTTCTGTTAGCACCCTCTTCCCAGCCGCCCCAACATGAGGGCCTGGGTGTCTTCCTTCCCCAGTCTTGGTCGTCAGGTGGCTGAGTCGAGAAGGGTTTCTCTCCATTCCCTTCTCATCATCTCTTGTTACAGCTTATGCCCCACCCCTTGTTGGAGCCAGTCCAGGGACATCTATTTCTTTCTGGTTCTATAAAGCTACAAAAAGTGCTGCTATAAATAATGGGGGTGTGTTCGAGGCTGGATCAGAGGGTGCAGATGTTGGGGTCACTTGGCAGCATATTTACAGATGCTTTACCTGCCCCCCAAGCCCCTGGTGAGCAGCTCTCCATTCCTTCTCTAGTCTAAGGCGGGCTGCAGACCCCCAGATCTCGGTCCTTAGCCACAGCTGCCTTTCTCTTCTGACTCCCTGCTTCAGTCAGCAGCATTACATGTGCCTGAGAGTCCTTCCCAGCATTTTCCAGGCTCCCTTATGGTGGCATCGTCTGTCTCGCTTGAATCAGCAGGAGTGGCCCACAGTCATTCCAGATTTGGCCAGCGTGGGGCAGATTCCTCCCCATCTCTTTGGTCTCTCTTTTTTTTTTTTTGCTTTTTGGAGGGGTAAGGACAGGGCAATTGGGTTTAGGTGACTTGCCCAAGGTCACACGGCTAGTTTTGTGTTAAGTGTCTGAGGCTGCATTTGAACTCAGGTCCTCCTGACTCCAGGGCCGGTGCTCTACTCTGCACCACCTAGCCGTCCCTCTTTGGTCTCTTTTGCTCTCGTCCTTCAGACTTACTTTTTTCTCTGCCGGTTGCCTTTCTTTTCTTACTCTCACCCCTCTGACCTTGGTGGACAGTCCCCCTCTCACCCTGCCATGGGTGCCTGGTGGATCGGAGGGGTCATCGGGAGCACCTGGAGGGTCTGCTTTTCATGACTCTGGGCCCTTTCTCCCCGCCGTGTATGACTTCTTCAGTTCTTTGGAGGATGCTTCATTGTCCCTGAGAGAGGGAGAATTCTGAGACATGAGCCCCCCCCTCCTTGTCTTCTCCTGCAGCCGGGAGCAGTGCCCGCATGGAGCATTCTTTGCTGTCACTCCCGTGGGCCAGCTAACAGTCCCATTGCCAGTCCCTGGTCTGCACCTCTCATGACTGAGCTCACTGCCATGGCAGAGCCTGTTTCTTTGTCCAGGTTGCTGGTCCTGACTTTTCTACCGAGAGAATCTCAGACTTGGAAGGGACCTCAGTGGTCAAGCCCATTGCTGCAAACGAGTATTCCTTCCAACTCACCGGCCATTGGTCACCTGGCATATTGGGGACCTCCCCTGGGAGGGAGCTGGGCACTTTCTGAGTCAGCTGTTCCCCTTGGGAATAACTCTTTATGTCACACCTGAATCTGCCTTAGTAGCTTCTGCCCACGACTGCCCAGTGTCTTCTCTGGGCCAAGCTGGACGAGACCAACCTCTTGTCCACACCTGGAGGTGTCTGTCATATCCTTCCTTTGGCCAAACAGCTTTAGTTTCTCCAAGACTCCTGTATATGGCTTGACTGGGGGCGGCTAGGTGGCACAGTGAATAGAGCACCAGCCCTCAAGTCAGGAGGACCTGAGATCAAATCCAGCCGCAGACACTTAACACTTACTAGCCATGTGACCTTGGGCAAGTCACTTAACCCCAATTGCCCTGCCTTCCCCCTTCCACAAAAGCAAAAAAAAAAAAGAGAGAGAGAGAGAGAGAGAGACCATTCCTGGAAGGAGCCAGGCCACTCACCTCTGAACTCCAGGAGGCACCCCTCTTCCGTATTCAGATTCAGCTTCCCAAGGGATCACCCACTCCTCTCACCCCTCCACCTCTATGGCCTCTGGGTAGGGCTTGGTGGGGCCCCTGTGACTTCCCAGACCCCAGACAAAGGCCCCTCCAGGCTCTTTTTGGGGATTAGGAGAAGCAGGAAGAAGAGTGAGTTCAAAGTGAAAGTGGCCAGGCAGGCCATACTAACCAGCACTCATTGGGAAATGGGAGTGCTGTAAATGTAGTTTAATGGTGGTCATTAATTGCTGATCTGAGCTGTAAACAATTTATCTCCCTTGCAGGCCGCAGAAACAGGAAGTGGAAAGACTGGGGTGAGTAATAAAATGAAGTGTTTCTGTGATGCGTTTGCAATATAACTGAATTCTGAAGGGCTCATCAGCGGCTGCCCCCTTCACTGGGTGTTGGAGGAAAGTCGTGTAAACTTAATTTCCTTAACTAAGGGAACGGGGGCGGTTTGTTGCCAGAAAGTGCTCAAATAGAGTCTTTTGAAATCGAGCACCGGCTGGGGTTTTAAAAGAAAACACCCGGCGTGTTTGGGTGAGGCATTTGGATCTGTTCTTTGAGGGCCATGTGCCTCACGTAAACACTTAGTACCTGTGCCCTTTGACTTCTCAGGGTTTGACACTAATAAAGTTTTGCCTTCTATCCGCCAATAAACTTTGACTAAGCTTCTGCTGTGTGCCAGGGACCGTGTTGGGGATACAAAGAAAGGGGAAAGACGACCCCCCCCTCCCCCAAAGGAGCTTACAGCATAGTGGGGGAGAAGACAAGCAGACAGCCCGGTACAGAGAGATGGGGACAGGACAGAGGGCAGGCACAAGAATTAGGGGAGGCTGGGAAGGCTTCCTGGAGAAGAGGGGATTCTGGGGGGCCTAAGAGGGAGCCCAGGAGCTCAGCTGGCAGAGATGAAGAGGGTGAAGGTTCCAGGCATTGGGCACAGCCAGCAAAAAGGCCCAGTCAAGAGGCAGATGACCTCATTCAAGGACCAACCAGGAGGCCAGGGTCACAGGGTATTGGGGTGGAGTGTCAGGTATAAAGACAATGCAGAGCTGCAGGCCAGGGCAGAGATAGGTGAGGAAGGACTCTTTGGATTTGCTCCTGGGGGCAATAAGAAGCCCCTGGAGATCTGTGTGGAAGGGGGTGCCACAGTCAGACCTGCATTTTAGGAAAATTGCCTTGGTGGTTGAATGGAGGACAGAGTGGGGAGAGACCTGAGACAGGCAGGAGCCCCTAGCAGTTACTGTCCTAGACCAGGTGGGAGGTGGTGGGGGCAGGGTCAGGAGAGAAGGGGGTGCATTGGAGAGCTGGCGTAAAGGTAGAAATGTTGACAACAGTTTGGGTCTAGGGGGTGAGAGTGAGGAGCCCAGGATGGCTCCTAGGCCGGGGGCCTGAGGGACTGGAAGGGAGGAAGCAGGAGGGCTAGGGGAAAGGTCCTCAGTTCAGTTTGGGGTAAATCCAGTTTCAGGTGTCTGCTGGATGCCCATTCGGAGATGTCTGAAAGTGAGCTGGGGATCAGCAGACAGCTTGGGGCAGGATAGGCAGGTCTGAGCATCAGCAGCATAAAGATGGTCATTGAATCCGTGGCAGCTGATGAATCCCCAAGGGAAGCAGTCTGGAGGGAGAAGAGAAGAAGGCCCAGGATAGAGCCCTGGGGAACAGGTGTGCTTAGGGGGCGTGGTCCGGAGGAGGATCCAGCCAAGGAGATAGAAAGAATCATCAGAGAGGGAGAGGAGAATCAGGAGAAAGAGAGAGAAGAAAGGAAGTGCCCTGAAAACCTAGAGAAAAGAGTGTCAAACAGGAGAAAGTGCTCAGCAGGGTCAGAGGCTGCAGAGAGGTCAAGGAGAATGAGGGCTGAGAAGTGGCCATTGGTCACTTGGGAGAGAGCCGTGTTGGTGCAGTGAGGAGGTGGAGGCCCTTGTGTAGACAGTCTTTTCAGGGAGCTTTGCCATAAAAGAGGGGGAAGGTACAGGATGTTAGTCAGTGGGGTTACATGGACAAATGGAGAATTGTTTTTTAACTGGGGGAGATATGGGCATGTTTGCAGGTAGGAGGGAATGAGCCCGGAGCTTGAAGGTAAACGAGAGAGTCGGGATGAGAAGGGCAGCCTTGGTCAGGAGAAAGGCCACTCCCTCTTGTGAGACAGAGGTGAAGGGGGAGATGAGGAAGAGGAAGCATGTGATTGGCCTCAGTTTTTCCTGTAAATGTGAGACAAGGCTCCCCACTGGGGACCCATGGGAAGTTTGAGGAGGGATGGACAGGTTTAATGAAGCTGATAAAGGGGGTATATGCCTCAGGACTACCTAGCAGCAGTGAGGATCCAGGTGAGATCACAGAACATCAATTTGTAGTGAACCCAGTGGTTTCGTGACTGTCTCCACCTTTGTCCAGCAGCCCATGTGTAGGAGTGATCCCATCTCAAGGCTAAAGCTTGGCAAGAACCCATGGGCAGACGGGACAGTGTAGGGTTTGCTAAGAGGTCAGCGTAGGGAAAGGAGGAGCTGGGGAGATGGCCCGGGAGAGAACTGAGGGGTTGAGGGAAGGCAGAGAGACAGCTTATGGTCAAGAAAGAGACGGCATGGAGGTGGGGCCTTTGTGGTGGAGGGCATGGCCGAGGGGCTGCAGGAGTAATCAGGTGCAGACTGCCGGGCTGTGGGTCCCCTGCTTTCCCATTCACCTCCCAGGCTTGGCTTCTGTCCCTCCAGAGCCGCCATCTCTTCCCTCCTTCCTTCAGTTTTGGTTTGGTCACAGACACTCACGGGGGTTTTCACAATGTCCCTCTGGCCGCCCTCTGTAGTTTGCATGTTTGTCGCCTTTGTGTGGCTGTGTCTTGGTAAGCGGAGTTCCTTCCTTCTCCAGGCCTTCAGTATCCCCGTCATCCAGATAGTTTATGAGACCCTGAAAGACCAGCAGGAGGGCAAGAAGGGGAAGACCACCGTGAAGACTGGGGCCGCAGGTAATCGCAGGGTGTGAATGTTGTGTCTGCCCGGGAAGTGAACGCGTGCAGTCTGTGAACATCTGAGGGACTTTGGGGTTTGTTTTTAAACTCTTAACTGGTGTGTTTGTTCATTGAGTGCACAGCAGATGGGTAAAGGTTTAAGAAGCAATCGCCATTCTCTCGTGACGTGGAGAACCAAACGTGCGACTTGATTTAATGTGATCAGACTGATGTTATTGCAGTGTCTGTTTTGTGTGAGACGTTGTGGGGGCTAAGGTGTTGTGTGGGGGACTGGGAGCCCTTCAGTCCGTGCTGGCATAAAGGGGATCCCTCCGCGTGGAAAGGGAACACAGGAATTTTCTAACATTTCGTTCGGGGCATGGGTGGCATGTCTAGTTTTCTCTGCTTCACAATCTCCCATATTCCTTTTGGTCGTACAGAAGGGAGGGCAGTAAAAGCCAAAAAAAAACCCTTCTGGTTCTGGGTTGGGCACCATCTGACCGGGAGACCTTGGGCAAGTCATTGCATGTCTCCTGGCTCCAAGTGTCCTTATTTGTTACAGGAGAGGGTTGCAGTAGGTGATCTCTGAAGTTCTCTTTTCAATTTAGCCTTTTATGGTCTTTAGGATATAATTTAGGGCCATGCCATATCTCAAATAATTCATTTGCATAATATAACCTAGTATTATAACAAATGATATATGAAGAGATAGCCTAATTCCAAATTGTTTAAGTCACTGTAAGGATGCCACAGTTTGGTCAGTGAAGCTATGGGGTCTCTGATGGGATGGGACCCTCTGACATGTGGCTTGTCCTCGTGTCTGGATGTTTCCTGAGCTTGGACTGCTGGGCAGCATGGGCACATCAGAGCAGGGCCAGAGGGTGTGAGGGCTTGGAGGGCGAGTGGGTGGGAGGGCGAGAGGGGATTTTTTCCAGTGTGTGAAGGACTCTTCTGAGGGAAGAATGGACAGACCTGTTTTAGAGATCACACCTGTGTCTAGGAAGGAGAACTTTTAGGGGCTAATTTCAGCTCAACATAAAACAGAATTTTCTAATATCTAGAGCTGTGCAACAGTAAAACAGGTTCTTTTAACTCTCCCTCTTTTAACCCTCCCTCTGTCTCCCCCTCGGCCTCCAGCACTGATCCTTCCTCAGCTGGAAGCAAAGAAGGAAGGAAGCCCATTTTCAGAGCTTTCCTTCCCGGCCTGTCTTGGCCGTCATGATGACATGACATGGC
>NW_027186053.1:13282-13974 GCF_028583685.1 Petaurus breviceps papuanus
CAGGTGCTTAGATCTGCCTCCCTCTCCCTGGGGTATTGGAGCAGAGAGTACACCCAGCTGAATTCAGTTTGTTAGGGTGTCAGGCATGATAGAAACATCTGTTCTCTTGTTCTGTATCAAATGTGGCGTTTGATTTTCTCCTTCCTTTAGTGCTCAACAAATGGCAGATGAATCCATACGACAGAGGCTCGGCTTTTGGTGAGTGGGACCCTGGGCGGGTCTTTGGTTTCGGGGGGATTGCCGAAGGTCAGAGTGGCGCTTGGGTCATGCTTCACACGCGGCAGTGCCGTGCTCTGTGCGGTGGTGACGCGAGGGGCTGAAAGTCCTTTAAGAAGTTTGAGCCAGAGCTGTTCCAGAGTTTTTCTTTTTTAATGTTGTTTCCTGCTGGAGCCACAAATGTTAGCTTCGGTGCATTAGGTCTCTGTCTACACAGGCAGGCAGTTGGTCGCTTCCAGGCCATCGCTACCTCGCTGTATGTTCCATCATGGAACACATTGAGAATTCATCCACTCAGCAAATGTGTGAAGGCCTCCTTTGTGCAAGGAGCTTGTCAGCTGTAGCTTTGTTATGAAGGTTCCTCTGCCAGAGCCTTAGCCTGGGAAATGCCGATGGTGTTTGTGTTCATGCATGCTGCCCTCCTCTGTCCCCACGTCTTCTGAGTCCCTTGGCAGTGGAGAGATTGGACATTGCCC
>NW_027186053.1:13984-15058 GCF_028583685.1 Petaurus breviceps papuanus
GCCCTGGTGAGGGGTCGGTGACAGCATAGAGCAGGGGAGATGGACTCACTCAGCAAGCATCGCTTAAGCACCAGCTGAATGCCAAGCACATGTGCCCAGCCATGGGGAGACAAAGGCAGAAATGGGACAGAAAAGGCTGGGGGCCAAGTGGTACTCCAGGAAGTAAATACAGTCAGGGCAAGGGAAAGGATTTCTGGGAGCCTTTAAAGAAAGAGCTGGGAGGGCAAAGGGAGAGTGTCTTGTCTCTGGAGAGCCTTTCGGTTTGCCCCTCCCAACAGCAGAAACTTTAAAGTAAAGGGTGGGCTGGGATTATCCATTTCTGTGGTTGGATGATGTGTGATGATCTTTTCTAAAATCTTTGTATTTATAGGAAAGCACTACTATGAAGTGTCCTGTCACGACCAAGGCTTGTGCAGAGTTGGCTGGTCCACGTCCCAGGCTTCCTTAGACTTGGGTGCGTTGTCCCCACATGTCACGGCTTCCTTGATGACGTGGGTGGGATGCTTTTTTCTTTTTTCGGAAATTGTTGGAAGGACAGCAGTTGTAATGATTCCAGACTTTAGCTGTCTGGCATATCGAAAGAACTGTCATTTCCCCTTGGCTGGCCATATATAAGACTTTGACCTTCTGTGTTTTCACGGGTCTGCACAGAAATGCTTCTCCCTGGTTTTCGATTTCTGTGGACTCGCCATAGCCTTTGTGCACTTGAGCAGTTTTACACATTAATTTTTAAGAAACTGAAGCTTTAAGGAAGTTCATGCAGGCTGGGGAGGTGATAAGAGGCAGGAAATTAGCAGGTTGACACGTTGGGCTTGAATTTTGGCTTCAAAATATGTGTTTGATCCCAAGTCTCTGCCTACCATAAAATGAGCTGATGTGAAGGGTCTGTATTAGACTGGGCTGCGATGCCAAGGCCTGAGTTTGAATTTTGGCTCCTCCTCTTCCTTTCTGTGCAGCCTTGGCTCTCTGGGCCTCAGTTTATCTGTAAAAACCAACTCCAGAGTGTGCCTTCTGACTATAAAATCATTGTGCTATGATTATTCAGGCAGGCTAAGCTCAAAGAACCACAGATGG
>NW_027186053.1:15068-40199 GCF_028583685.1 Petaurus breviceps papuanus
AGAGAGAAGATTGGGGACTGGCCATAATGGGCAGTGTCAGTTCTGATGCTAGAGAGGAGGGTGTTGACAAATGAAAGCGATTAAGTTTGGTGGTGTTAATGTGTTGATAGAGATTAGTAACTTAAGTGCAAAGTTGGTGAAAGTCTCATTTTTTATGGTTTAATAAGAAGTTTCTTCACGTAGGGACTGACAAATTTGGCTTTGGCTTTGGTGGAACTGGGAAAAAATCCCACAACAAACAGTTTGACAGTTATGGAGAGGTAAGCTGTTATTTGTTGAAATATCTCATTCTTAGGCAGCTTTTAGTCACTCAGAAAAGTAATATGTAAATAGAAGTTTTAAGGAAGAAAGTTTTTTAACATCTTTCCATGAAACATTTGGTTTTAGGTTAAGCAACGCAAAATTGCAACAAAAAAAAAATTAATATAGTGATATTCATTTATACTTGGATTTTTATAATTTTGCCATTTATTAGTCACGTGAAAACATGTAAAACTTCCTGTCAGCATTGTTTTAATTTTTCCTTGATTTTAATATTTTAAACATTAGTTTCATTTTTAATATTAGACCAATTTAATAGTGTTATTCCTTTGTGTTAGTCCCCTTTGAAGCCCAGTAATCTCAATTTGTGCTACTAAATTTATACGGTTCATCTCACAAAGATGTATAGAAAAATTGCAAAGCAGTTTTTGTAGATAATGTTCCCAAAGTTGGTTTTGATGGTGAAGTTTGCTGTTAATAACTCCTTTGCGCTTTTTCCTTTTTGCCATTTTAGGAATTCACCATGCACGACACAATTGGATGTTACCTGGATATTGACAAAGGGCGGGTCAAGTTCTCAAAAAATGGTGAGTTCTTTGGGCGTTTTCTGGAGAAGGAGATTTCGGTGTTTGTTTTCACTGACTTTGGCCATTTTCTCTGTCCTCTCTCTAAAGGAAAAGAGCTCGGTCTAGCTTTCGAAATACCAGCCCACCTGAAGAGCCAAGCTTTCTTTGCTTCATGTGTCTTAAAGGTAACGTTTTAGTGCAAAATGATGCCCTGATCACAATCAGCTCTTCAGTATTGTGCCCTTTCAGTGCCGTTTGTCTATTCTGACTTTTTCCTTTACTTCTTTCAGAATGCTGAACTGAAATTTAACTTTGGTGAAGAGGAATTTAAATTCCCCCCTAAAGACGGATTTGTGGGACTCAGCAAGGCTTCGGATGGTCACGTTGTGAAATCTCAACACACAGGTGCTGCGCTGGGGCCTGTGGTGTGATGGGGGGCCCGGCCACTGTGGGCACTGTCCTGGGGACCAGTGGCTGAGGCTGTGATGCCCAGGCTCCTGAGCTCCAGGAACAGGGTGACCAGTAGGCGTTAATTGCTGGCTGCCAGGAGATTCGTGTCTGTCTTGGACTGATGACAGAGCGGGAACCTGGTGGTCCTTTTGCCTGGTGTGGGGTGAGGCAGGGCACAGCAGCCCCGGCCTCTGCACAGCAGCAGGACCCCCTCCCCCACCGTTCTCCAGCAGCTCATTGCTAGCGCTCAGGCGGCTCCACGTGCACAGGCCGTGCTGAGGGACCTGGCCATTGCCATTTGACATTTTCCACCTGGGGGGGGGGGCTTCCTTTATGTATTTTTAATTGTGGGGTTCCCTTCTATTGTATTAGTGAGTTTCACTGTGAAACACCATTGATGAGGCCGGCATCCACATGGGGCAAGGTTAGCTGGTCCTCCTAAAGGCCTTCAGGAATGCATCCTTTCCCAGCTGGGAAGCTTTTCCCAAACTTTAAAGCTTGGGTCATTCTTGGGGCCCAGGTCTTACACGAACAGGGAATGCATTGGGTGAATGACATCTTCCAGAGGTGCTGGACAAGTGCCAGGCCTCAGAAGGGAGCTGTCCCGGCCTGCCTCCCCTCCTGTGCCCGTCAAGCACAGCCCATTGGCCATTTCTTATCTCACAGGAAGTGCGCAGGTGGCACAGACCAAGTTTCTTCCCAATGCTCCCAAGGCCCTCATTGTGGAGCCGTCCCGGGAGCTGGCAGAGCAGACTTTGAATAATGTCAAGCAGTTTAAGAAATACGTGGATAACCCGAAGCTGAGGTAAGTGGGCTCCCGGGGAGGCCTCCCCACGTGTCCTTCAGTGCAGCCGGGGTTAGACTTGGGGGAGCGCCGAGGGACACCCTGGTCACTCAGGAACCTCCCAAGAGTTGGGGGATTCAGATGATCATCAGGCTCAGCTACAGCCCCAGAAGCAGCACGGGGGGTTTGGTTTTTGTTTGTCTAGAGGCATTTTCAAGTGCTCATTCACTGGCAGAGTTCTCGTTCCTTCAGAGGGCGAGTGTGGCCTGCTTGCACCAAGATTGCCTCGGCTCCCTGGGCCTTTCTTCCTTCAGCCTCTGGAAGGCTTAGGGCAATTGGTCTTTGTGCAGGGGTGGGGAACCTGCAGCCTGGAAGCCACAGGAGGCCCTCTAGGTCCTCGGTGCAGCCTTTTGACCCCAGACTTCACAGATCAAATCCCATTCATAAAAGGCTGCACCCGAGGACCTAGAGGGCCTCCTGTGGCCTTGAGGCCGCAGGTTCTCTGTCTCTAGGCTAGAGCAGGCTGCTGGCCCATTCCTGCCTTAGCATGAGGGCTGAGAGGCGGGCTGCAGAAACACCAGCGTGGCAGACGTTCTGTGTAGATGTGTGTGTCATAAGATAATAAGAAGGAGAGCACACATTAGACCCACAGCACACCACGGGTACGTGTGAGCAGTCACAGAAAGCTGGGCTCGTTTTGGCGAGTGGAGCATCCTTCTCCTGTGCCATACAGGACTGTCCCAGCCTGGTCAGACCCCAGGCATGGAGCTCTGGGACAGCCATGGGGAGAGTGCCCGGGCCCTTCCTGATCCTACGAGTGGGGCAGGCTCAAGGCCTCCTGACTTCCCAAGGCTCTTCCACCTCTCACCTCCAGGGCAGGATACAGTAGGAGAGAGTGTCAGGTGTCAGCAGAGGGCCAGGGAAAGCTTGGATTGGTTCCTTGGGTCCACCCTGTAGCTATGGCCTAATCAGGGAACACGACCCACACCGCATCCCCACCACCCAGGGCTGTATTTAAGCACCTACAGGTGCAGACAGACTCTAGGTGAGGCTGTCCCAGGCTTGAGTGTGAGACATCAGGGAAGGCTTCCTGGAGGAAGTGGCATTTGGGTAGAAACATTCTGGGGGAGGGTCAGTCAGGCATCTCTGACCGCAGGCTGCTGGGGGGTCCTCTGGGCGCCAGGAGGAGAAGACTGCGTGTGTCCTGTGCCTCCTGACTTGTGGTTCACTCTGGCCCCACCGAGGATGTGCGTGATTGTGAGGGACACGGTGGGCCTTGACCAAGGGCGGTCAGGCTCCTCCATCCCCGGCCAGGCCTGTGTCTTGTTCTCTGGCACCCCAGCATGATCTTTGCTCTGTTCTTTCTCTTAGGGAGCTTCTGATAATCGGTGGTGTGGCAGCCCGGGATCAGCTCTCTGTCCTGGAGCAGGGGGTGAGTTCTCTAGCCTCTTGGTATCCCCCTTCATCTGCCCTCTTGGTGCTGGGGGCTGAGGGCACAGGCTTCTCTGGACCCCTTTCCTCACGGCTGCAGCGGGTTGCCCTGAGCTCCCACATTGACGAAGCTTATGCACCAGTCCCATGCCCTCAGTCCTCCTGCAGCAGACGTCCGACAGGCCTGCAAGACCAACCGGAGCTGTTGCTCTGTCGTCTGGGAGGGGCTGAGTGGGTCAGCACCCTGGCCAGATGGGCGAGCCCAGATCACACCCTGACTGCGTCAGGGCTTCAGGATCTGGAAGGCCCTCCTCTGGGCGCTCCGTCCGCTGCTGCAGATTGCAGCTTCTCTGGGCTTTGGGCCTTTGGAGCTGCTGACGCTGACTGCTCTGTGGCCTCCCCTGGCTCTGAACCTCTCTGGGACTGAGCAGGACAGCCCCGCCCACAGCCCAGGCAGCTGCCCTGAGCCTGCAGCGGAGGAGAGCTGCGGGCAGAGGCAGTGGGGTCCTGCGTCTTTAGCCGACTCTCGCCTGTCCCAGTTGTGTGATGTTGGTGCAGTCGTTCCATCCCAGTACCCCTGGGGGGTCTCAGTGTTCTCATCACTGCTCCTCAGTAGTACTGTCATTGATGGGTATTCAGGGCACAGCAATCGAGTGTTTGGATTGAAGAGGGATGATGGTAGGTGGACTGACTCTCCGGAATTTGTTGCCAGAAAAACAAAACCAGACAGACTCTCCCTCCCCTGTTCATCTGTCACTCATCTGGTGTTTGCTCAGGAATTGACCATTCGCTTTAATAGAAACATAGGGAAGAAAAATCGGCAACTTTTCCTTCCAAGCCTCCTAAGAAGCGATCTTAGCATCCTGGGCTGTGGCCCAGGCCGTCGAGGCCTCGCTGCTTTGCCATCACTTCTCTTTCTGTCTGTTCCTTGCCGGCGGGGGTTCTTCACTGTGTGTGTTTGTTCTGACTCGGCCTCTCCCCTCGTGACCTTCAGGTGGACATTGTGGTCGGCACTCCGGGAAGGCTGGATGACTTGGTGTCCACTGGGAAACTCAACTTATCCCAGATTCGCTTCTTGGTTCTGGATGAAGCTGTGAGCTTTGGGGAAAACCAGCTTCTGGTCTTTGGTTTGGGGTGGGGGAGGTGGTTTTAGTGGTGGGGAGTCCAAGGTTGAATTTATGACTTGGTCAGATCCCATAAGAGAGTCTGCTTCTTTTGAAAGTAAAAGGAATACTTGACATTTGGATTAATCCCAAGACCTGAGCGCTTCCTGACTCACTGCAGTGTGGGCCTTCGTTCCTCTCCCCCTTCACTCAGGGTTCAGTGCTGGGCCCAGACGCGATGGGCTGCTCACAGAACTTGTTTCTTTTCCCTGCAGGATGGGCTTCTTTCCCAGGGCTATTCCGACTTCATCAATAGGATGCACAATCAAATTCCTCAGATTACTTCTGATGGAAAAAGACTTCAGGTACCAAGCATGTCTGTTGCCTTTTCTATGGGACACACACTGTCTTCTGGAGCAGGGTGCCAGCCCTGGGGGCTGTTTTCTGTCCTTTCTTGGCTGCCCAGCTCCAGTGGCACGTGAGCCCTGCTTGTGACTGGGGAGGGGCTGCCTCCGGAGTCCCTCCTTGCCAGCATGAAGACCCCCCTGCCGGGGGAGATGAGAGGAATGGGACAGCAGGCCCGAAGAGCTTTACAGCCTCAGAGTGCTAAGAGCAGGGACGCTGAAAAGCTCTAGCCCTGAAGCCCCCAAACTTGGCCTTCTGTCCCCTTTGAAAAAATCATTCTGCACCCCTCTGGAAATCTGCTTTCTTTAACCAATTGATGGTTTTTTCAAAATTTAAAAAAAATTTTCATTATTTAAAAAAAAAACAACAGAAAATATATTTTAAAAAAATGATACATCTTAAATTTAATAATTTTTTGCAAATTTGTGGCTTTTTTCTGCATTGAAATTTTGATAGGACAATATTACATCATGTAAACCATATAGTATTGTGTTATTACAGGCACATATTTTGCTGACGCACACTGGCCTTCCCAGCAGTGCATGACACACTCACCTGCCAACACTTGCTTGTTATGACCTGTTGGCGGACTTACCTAAACTGAGAGCTCATAGGTTACATTTTTTGTGTTTATTTGGAAAACAATGTTATTGCTATGACTTTCTCTGTTACACAACAGATGAAACTTGTTTGAATGGTTTTTAAATCTTTCTTTTCTTCTTTCCTTATGCTTCCACTGCCCCCTTATTTTTATTCAGTGCCCCCCAATTGCACCCGAGGCTGCCACTGCCTCCCTGGGTCTTTCTAGTGCCCCCCAGGGGCAGCATCACTTTGGGACCCTCTGCTCTCGCACAAGACAAGGCCTTTAGGACATTCATCTTTCCCCCACGTGGAGCTGTCCCGAGGCACTCCCCACTGGTTTTAGGGAGGCTCCTGGACGTACATCCCGGGAGTGTCACAGCATTTCTGACGGTGCTGGTGATGTGGCTGCAGACTCTGACCTCCTCGGGGCATCCGAGGCATTACAGCCCTGGGGGGTGTCAGGGCTGTTTGTGGTGGGACCACGGCCCCTCTTCTGTGCTTCAGGTCATCGTCTGCTCGGCCACTCTCCACTCTTTTGATGTTAAGAAGCTTTCCGAGAAGATCATGCACTTCCCTACCTGGGTGGATCTGAAAGGAGAGGACTCGGTCCCTGAAACTGTGCACCACGTTGTGGTTCCTGTGAACCCCAAAACGGACAGACTGTGGGAGAGGCTGGGCCAGAACCACATCCGGGTACGTGTGAGGCCGGGCCCACGGGGTGGGTGGATGACCAGCTTCTGAGAACTGCAGGGCAGCCACAGAGCTGTGGCCTCCCGAGCAGTTCCTGCTCAGCATGGGGGGCGCAGAGACCCAGGGGAAATGGTCCCTCCCCTCAGGGAGCTTGCCTTTTGTGGGAGGAAGCCCCAGTAAACGCAGGCTGGTTTCAGAGGGACGGTGGAGGCTGAGGCCACGAGGACAGGTCTAAGGAGGGGGTGCCCCTTGGGCTGGGCCTCAGACAGTGTCAGGTCGGGAGAGGAAGGAGAGGCTGAGGCTGTGTCTGAGACCGGACCTCGGAGTCCGTGTTCCAGATGTGGCTGAAGGAGAGCCCTGAGGGTCCCCGCCGTGTCCTGGAGCATCCCCTGCCCTCCAGGGCTGAGCTGGGCAGGACACTTTTCATGCCCTTCAGACACACGAAGGGGAGGGTCAGCCCTTCCCAGAGCCTTCTCTGGCCTCCTTTGAACATGCTCACTTCCTTTTCCTCATCCTCTGTGGCCTGCTTTTTGGCTCTTTGCTAACTTGTCACCGGCCTCCTCGATTTGGGGTCTGCCCAGAGGACTCTCATGGCCCCCCCCCTTTGGTGATTTCCTTGGCTCCCATGCTGTGTAGCCTTGAGGAGAGAGGCCTGTGTTGGAGAGGGGGAAGGGCTGTCCCCTGGGGCAGGATTGAGAAGCAGGAGTGGTGGGGGGAGGTTTGGGGCTCACTGTCAGGGAAAAACAAAGCATCAAGATGCCCCAAAAGGGAACAGCTGCCCCAGGGTGAGGGAGTTCCCGTCCTTGGGAGTCTTCAGGCCTAACCTGGGTGGCCATTTGTTGGGAACTCCTTTGGTGTTTGGGTCGACCATGGCTCCTGAATTCCAAGCCCTTGGCCAAGACAGAACTCACCATTTTCAGCCTCTAACCTCTCCCCTTCTCCACATTTTCTGTTTCGTTGAGTCTGTGACTGTCTGTAGTCGTGGAGGCATCCTGGCCTCTCCCTGCTTTTACCCTTGTCTCCAGGCAGTGTCTGAATTCTGTTGCTATGAATCTGTCAGTGTAGTGGGGACCCCTGTCATTGCTCCCCAGGACCCAGTCTGTAGCTTTCTGGGGTCTCTGACCGCTCCTAAGGCTCAGGCCTGTGAGGTCCCTCCCATGCTCTAGTGCTGTCTGTGGTTCCCAGATTGCTCTGGCTTGGCGCTTAAGGCCTCTCGACCTGGGCTCCCTTGCATGGGGTCCTCCCACACTGTGCTGGGGCTTGTTGCCCTCTTTTTTACCTTGGTGCATTTACACTGACTGTATTGGCCTTCAGTCGGCAGTGACACATCAGCCCAGAAGCTCACGCTGCCAGAGGCCTAGGGGATGCCCTGAGGGGGCACAGCCCACCAGCCTGCCTGGAGGAAGGCCGTTTGGTGTGTCCTGCCCAGTGTGTCCTCACAGCTTTCCAGAAGCACTTCTTGTGGGAGCTGAGCTGGGAGGGGGCCTGGGGCCATCTGGTACAAGCCCCCATCTCCTGGCTTCTGCTGCCATTTCCCCGCCGTCCCTTGTTCACGGAGCCTACGTTTTTCTGATGTTAAGAACTTGGAAATTCAATGCCTGATCTAAGCGGTTTACTTCCCCAAAGACTGTCAGTCGCAGAATAGTCTAATGGCATGTGTGTCTGTGTCTGTGGCGTGTGTGTCTGTGTCTGTGTATCTGTGGTGTGTGTGTCTGTGTGCGCACATGTACTATATATGTTTTTAAAAACGTGTTTTAAATCCTGATTTTTGGTTGTTGTTTGGTAGACTGACGAAGTCCATGCCAAAGATAACACCAGACCTGGAGCCAACAGCCCCGGTGAGTGAGGGTGGCCTTGCAGGTGCGCGGCCAAGGTGATCTGGCACCCCTTGGGGCCCTGTCCTCCCCCGTCTGGGTATCTGAGACCTGCCTTGTGGCCCCTCCGGGCTGCTCAGCTGCCAGCTTCTGTCCCCGTACATTCAGTTAAGCTCCGTTATGACCCTGAGGCCCCATGCCAGGCCCTGGGGTTCCAAAGACAAAATTGTCCCTGGCATCAAGCTACACTGGGGGCTACACTGGGCAGAGAAGGAAGCAGATCCAGGATACCTTTGTACAGATGCATTTGTTAAGCACCAACTAGGTCCTTATCGTCTTGGGGCTCATAAGCCAATAAGTAACAGTTCAACAAGGTGGGGGCAGCATAAGCTGGGGATAATCGTGGAGGGGAGTCTGGGAGGCAGCGCTGACAGGTGGTAGAGTCTGGGGCCAGGAGGTGGCCCCGAGCTGAGCTTTGGAGAAGGGAAGGATGAGGGCGGAGCGTGCCAAGGGCCTTTGTTGGGAGTGGGGAGGAAGCTGGTACGGGGGACAGTGAATGTGCCCGGACCAGCCCTGTGATCTCTCTGCCGTGAGCTCCCGGGATGGAAGCTCTTCCTAGATGGACAGTGATAGCAGCTCCTGCCTAGCTCGGTCAGAGAGCTGCTGTGCTGCACTGGGATATCCCATTTAGCTTCCTGAAGGTGGCTTTTCAAAAACAGCAAACAGATTGGGGCGTTTTGTGGGTTGCCTCGGCTGATAGAGACACCGAGTCAAGCGGAAGCCTCCAGAGTTTGGGCGGATCCTCACGAGTATAGATGAAAACCTAATGGGCTGTTGTTCAGGCGTGTCTGACTGTGTGACCCCATCTGGGGTTTTCTTGGCAAAGATACTGGAGTGTTTGCTGGGTCCTTCTCCAGCTCTTTTTACAGATGAGGAAACTGAGGCAAGCAGGGTGCAGTGCCTTGCCCAGGGTCACCCAGCTACTAAGGGTCTGAGGAGCAGATTTGAACTTGGGTCTTCCTGACTCCAGGCCCAGCCCTCTACCTGCTGTGCCCGCCAACTGCCCAGGGATTTAGCCAGAATGAGAAAGCCGACTGGGCTCCCATCTGATGAAGTGCCAGACAAAGCTCCAAACACCGCCTGCTGATGTTATGTGTCAGATTGTTTCAGCTACAACAGCATTAAGTTGGGAAGGAAGTGACCTCGGGCTGGGAGCTTTTATGCACACATACTTAGTATGTTTGCATAGAGCACCTGTCTGTATTTCTCAGGTCCTGGCATGGCTGGAGGCCTGAGCCCTGGGTGTTGCTGAAGGGCGGTCCCAATGTGTGCCAATGTTACCTTGGGTCTTGTCTCCTTTGTGCTTGGTTTCAGAGATGTGGTCTGAAGCCATAAAGATCCTGAAGGGGGAGTACACGGTCCGGGCCATCAAGGAGCACAAGATGGACCAAGCCATTATCTTCTGCAGGACCAAGATAGACTGTGACAACTTGGAACAGTATTTCATGCAGCAAGGAGGAGGCAAGTTTTTCTCACTTGAAATAGGCCTTGAATGTTTCTCTGACTGAAGGATCAGACGCCTTGCAGAAGTGTGTGGTCAGAACCCAGGGCATCGGCTGCCTTTAACAGCATGCGTGGTGACCAGATCTCCTGGATCCTTACCTGTGGGAAAAAGGGGGAAATTTCCTCCTGATAAACTTGGGAAGAACAGACTGTTTGTTGTTCTGATGCACGGCCTCTAGAGAGAGAAAGGTTGTCTGCCTTGTTCCAAAGGGGCAAGGCCATCTCTTTAATAGACGCTTCCTTCTTGTCTGCCCTGGCTTCTAAAAGTCTGGTGTTTATGGAGGGAGAGTCCCCAGGCCCGAGCAGCCCTACCCTGCTCCAGCCCCTCCTCTGAAGCTAAGGGCAGCATCCACACCCAGACCCGAGGTCTGCAGGAGAGTCACTGTGTATCCAGTGAAATCTCACCTTCCCTCCCTGAGCAGACCTCCTTAGGAATCTGGGGCCAGTGTTGTCCTGGGGGCCCTGTGAGGTTAGGGGGCTGTGCCCTCATCCTGAGCAGTCCAGGGAGGCTGTTGGGGGTTTAAGCTCTCGGGGCTGCTTGTTACTGTTTTTTTTGGTCCCTCCTCTTGCCCACTGGCCTGTCCCAGCCTTGGTAAATCCTGCCGCTCCTGTAGCCAACATTGGTTCTTGGGGATTTTGTGAGGGTCCTGGGCCGGCCCACAGCCTTTGGGCTTCCTCCCATTCCTCTCTGGTGCCCACACAGCCGAGGGTGCTTGGCGGTGAGTGACGCCGCAGAGGGGAGGCCACGCGCTGGCCTCGGCCCTCCCTCTTGGTCTCTGGAGTTCATCTTGGCTGGATTTCCCCTCCACGCAGCCTTGGGCTCTCTGTGCTTGGTGGTCACGTGGGGGAGTCTTCTGCAGCATGCCCAGCGTTGGCCGAGTCCGTCGTCTCGTTCTCATTCTCAGGGCTCAGGGTGAGTGTGCTTTTCTCCAGGGCCAGACAAGAAAGGACACCAGTTCTCCTGTGTTTGTCTTCATGGGGACAGAAAACCTCACGAGAGGAAGCAGAACCTGGAGAGATTTAAGGTATTGATGCTCGCGGCAGGCAAGCAGGACGGGTGGACTCGAGAGCAGCGCCACTCCCAGAAGTTGGCAGGCCCTCCCCTTCTCCATCCCCCAGATAGCGGGGCCCAGGGCTTGTGGCCCCATTGCTCAGGTGGGGTCCCAGGGATGGAAAGTCTTGGAGCTAGGACTTGAATCCAGGTTCCAGATCAGCCCTTTTCTTGGCCCTGGGCAGCCTCATTAGCCTTTGGCTGCACGCTGGCACTGCTCTGACAGCATTCTTAGTTGGAATGATCTCAGATCTTCCCCAGGAGCGCTGATGCCACCCTCCTTCCCCCTAGTACCTTGTCTTCCGGTGCCCCCCAACATCCGGGGCCTTCCAGGAAGATTGCCCCAGGGCCCTCACTTGCTTTCCCAGCGTGCGCCTCAGGTCATTGCCAGAGGACAGTGTTGCTGGAGGCTGGCTCATGATGGTGCATGGGCCGTGAGAGTCTGTAGTCAGTGTGTGTGCTCTGTGGCAGTGCTGACCTGTGGATGCCCTGGGCCTAAGCTGTGGGATGCCCTATGGAGACAAGAACAGCGTCTCCCTGCCGGGGGTTGTGAGGCTCCAGTGAGATGCGCCATCAGCACTGCCCATGGGGCACGGCCTGAAGGAGGTCCCTAAGTGCCGTAACCTTGGCCTTTGTGTGTGGAACACATCCCAGAGAGGGGGCAGGGCCTGGGCCCTGGGCTAGTTCCCCCTCCCCTTTTCTCCAGCCCGAAGGCCTTTGTTGGGGCTTCAGTGCCCACGGGAGACTGTGGCTTCTCTGCTCCTCCCCCACTTGCTGGGCTCCTTCAGTCAAGCTGCCCTGATGAGCACAGGCCTGGAAGTGGCCTCAGCTCAGCATCAGGAAAGTCCCTTCACCAAAAGCAGTGAACAAGCTGAAAATCAAGGCTCATACTTGGGGCCATTTAATCTTACGCTGTGATTGCCAGCTAGCGACTTCTCACATTCATATGCCTTCTAAAGACAGAGTTTTCTTCCCTTACAGCGCTGCGAGGGCCATATTGGGTTATTCCCATTTTACAGATGAGTCAGCTCAGAGAGGCCAGGGAGGGAGGAGGGCCCTGGAGCCAGGCTGGGCTGCAAGCAGGTTTTCCTGGCTCCATGTTACCTGTTCTAAGTTACTGTTCAAAGAATGACCTTTTAGGGAAGGGAAGGGAAGGGAAAGAGAGAGAGAGAAGAAGGGATTGGTTTACTCATCAGAATTATATGTTGTAGCAGGTCAGGGGCCTGCTTGAGAATTCAGGGTTTAGTCCTCCTGGTAAATCCTGGCCCCTGGAGGTCTGGTCATTCAAGGCCTCCATTCCTGGGAAGGCAGGTGTTTGTGCTGGTCTCCAAAGGGGAGTGAATGATGGCCCTTCCCCTCTTCTCCTTCCCTCCCTCTCTTTCTGCAGAAAGGAGACGTACGGTTTCTGATTTGCACCGATGTGGCTGCCAGAGGGATTGACATCCATGGGGTTCCTTATGGTAAATTCACAGATAACTCAAACATGGGCTTGCTTTGTAGACCATAACTTGCAAGGATTGCAAGCTGTGCCACTTAAAAGCACATGAAGTGACCTTTAGGATGGAAAGAAGGCAGAGGATTGGATTTGGAAATGTGGGGGTGGGGGCAGCTGGTGGGTCATTGGTGATAATTGTTTATACTTCCAGTCATAAATGTCACCCTGCCCGATGAAAAGCAGAACTACGTCCATAGGATTGGCCGAGTTGGCCGAGCAGAAAGGTACCGCTGGCCTTGGGGTGTGGGCTGGGGTCACTGGGGCCCTTTGTGTGCTTCAGGGGTAAGTTCTAACGCGGGCCCTTGAATCATTTCAGAATGGGTCTGGCTGTGTCCCTGGTGGCGACTGAGAAGGAGAAGGTAATCATTCTGTGTGACTGTTCTTTGACACACACATCGGGCAGTTAAGTATTTCAAATAAAGGGAGGAGGTTTTTTGCTTTGTTTGGGTTTTTTTTTTGCATTTAACTGAATTCTATTACCCACCTTCTAAGTTATTAATAAAGAACTTTATGATGTCTCTTCTTCACCTTCTTAAGGCAAAAAAAGAGAATGACCTTCTAGAATAAAACATGCAGCATCTGATTTCTCACAGTAGCTTTAATGTGACGCTAACTAATGCCAAGTGTGAAAAGCCTTCCTCCAGAGAACACTGGCAGAACTTCTTGAGCCTGCTTCCCTGGGCTGCATTCCTCCGTGTGCCCCCAAAGCCGGGGCTTCTACCTGTTTTATTTCTCTGAGAATGGCAGCCCGTGCCTGCCACCAGCTGGAGACGCTTCTGGTCTGGCCCCGGAGCTGGGGCCGGTCTCCAGCCTTTCGCTCTTGTCTGTGGGAGCACAGCTCATCCAAGGCAGAGGCCTGGTGTCATTCGGCTGGTCCTGAGCTCCATTTCCTGCCGTTTCTCTTAGGTTTGGTACCACGTGTGCAGCAGCCGGGGGAAGGGATGCTATAACACAAGGCTGAAGGAGGATGGCGGCTGCACCATCTGGTACAATGAGATGCAGGTAGGAGCGCCCCCCTGTCGGCAAGCTGCAGAGGCCATCGTCCACTTCCTGGCCTCCCAGCCCAGGGTGTCCAGAGTGCGTTGTGGGCGAGGGGTTGCTGAAAGGGCAAGCCACGGCCTGGAGAGTGGGGGCTGCTGCACTTTGGGGGGCAGAGCAGGTCACCAGGGCACAGGCAGAATCTGCCTTTGGGAGAAATGAAACTTCTCAAAATGAATCCGCTTCTACCCTGTCTTCAGCTGCTGTCTGAGATTGAGGAGCACTTGAACTGCACCATCTCTCAAGTGGAACCGGACATCAAAGTCCCTGTGGATGAGTTTGATGGGAAGGTGACCTACGGGCAGAAGAGAGCGGCTGGGGGTGAGTGCCCGGCCCTGGTCCTGGAGCCGGGAAGGGAGGGCTTCCTTTGTTTCTGCGGTGGGATCCGGATCCTGGGGAGGGGCCGTCGTGGGAGGTGGGCTGCAGAAGCAGCCAGCATCCACACCTCATTTCCCCCAAAGTGCATGAACTGTTTCTTTGCTGATGCCAGTCTGGGCTGGAATCCCTGGGAGAGAGGGCGTGGCAGAGGGGCCAGGAGGCCGAGAGGGGGGAAGTGGTTTCCTTTTCTCTCCTGGACACAGCCCCTCACACTGGAACATTCTCCCCACAAAATCAGTGATTCTTCTTTGGGGTATCCAAGCTCATCTAGCTGTCAGCAGGGGTTGGCTTAATCATTCGGCTTTGCCCAGGTCTTCTCGGCCAAAGCCCCTTCCCCTGCTGACCAGCTTGTGTTGCAGAGGGGATGTTGATGACCCCACACGGACCTCTCTCAGAGTGGGAAGAGTGGGAGAAATCTCAGGCCTCAGGGGCGTTGCCCATCTCCCTCCATCTGGTCTGAGGAGTGGCCAGCAGGTTCCCTCTGCCTGGATCCTGAGAGCGGGCTCCTTTGGGGAGTTGTGGGCCTTTCATGGCTTCTCCCCTTTACATCTGGGCCAGAGACTGAAAATACGCGATGAGGGAGCCCTCACCTTGTGAGGGGTGGCTGGCAGGTGGGGCAGGGGGCTTGGGAGGGAGGCTGGGAGGCAGCTGGAGGCAGGGGTGCCCTGCTGATGAGGTCTCTGCACACGTATGGCGCAGGTGGGACCTATAAAGGCCATGTGGACATCTTGGCGCCTACAGTACAAGAGCTGGCAGCGCTGGAGAAGGAGGCCCAGACGTCGTTCCTGCACCTCGGCTACCTTCCCAACCAGTTTTTCAGGACCTTCTGACAGGCACAAGGCCCGGGCCTGTCTGCTGCTCTGGGGACGCTCAGCCCAGGCTCCGAAGGCCACTCTCCCAACGCTGGTCTTTCTGGTAGTAACGCTGACTTTCCTGCATGTCAAGGAGCTTGAGTCTAAATCCTCTGTAACGATTGTCTGAAATAAAAATGGCCAGCCTCAAGACGGTATTTTCATGCGCCTACTTTCATTGTTTTGTGACCACTTTTTTTAGGAACTTGACCACTATCTAAGCTGGAAGCTGATTGTAGTCAGGTAGGGACAGTGGGATGGGCATCGAGGTGGCACCATAGTGCAGAGAGTGCCGGGCCTGGAGGCAGGAAGACTCATCTCCCTGGGTTTGAATCTGGCTCCAGAAACCTCCTAGCTGTGTGACCCTGGGCAAGTCACTTCCCCCTGGTTGCTTCACTGTCCTCAAATGTAAAATGAGCTGGAGAAGGAAGTGGCAAACTAGTCCAGTATCTCTGCCAGGAAAACTTGACATGGCTGGAACAAGTGGGCAGAAGGGGGATCAGGAAAGGCTCTTTCACAAGCTGAGGCTGTGGCTGAGACTAGAAGGGAGCCGGAGAAGCTGGGAGGCAGAGAGAGCGAGGAGGGAGAGCATTCTAGGCAGGTGGCACAGCCCGAGCAAAGGCCCAGAGTCGGGAGATGCAGAGGTGTCAGAAGGGCAGGAAAAGACCAGGCCCCCAAGTCTAAGTGGAGCGTTTTGCATTTGGCCCTGGACGTGCTAAGGAGCCACTGGACCGAATGGAGCTGGGGCTAATGAGGGCAGCTGGTGCTTTAGGAGATGCGTTTGACAGCTTGTGCAGGATGGGCTGGGGGCAGACGGAGCCAGACCCCCAGCGGCGGCTGCCAGGTCCAGGCGTGAGGTGGTGAGGGCCTGCACCAGGGCAGTGCCAGAAGAGACAAGGCAGTGACCACAGTCCGGACCCCTCAATGTGGGCCGAGGGCTCTGGGCTGATGAAAGGTGGTGGTGACCTTGGGACCAATAGGGAAGGCTGGGGGGAAAGAGGGCGAAGTCAGATTGGGAAGTCTGGTCAACGTTCCAGTGGCACCATGCTCTTGTCCGCCATCTTTGTGCTCTCACGCCTTAGGTGCTGACGGACTTGGGAGGAAGTGGGGCAGAGCAGTGGGCCAGGCCAGGGTCGTGCAGAGGGAGTGTGGCATCAGAGTGACCCCGTTTTGGAGGCGCCACAGGATCAATTTTCGGGGGGGGCTCAGAGGAGGGGGGCCAAAGGAACCAGTGACGGGATTAAAAAAACAGCAACTAGGAAAACATGGGCAGGGGCCAGCCTGAGCCTGCTTTGTCCTGTGAAGTCTTTATGAGACCCACCAGGGCATGTGCCCGGGTGTCCTTGGCAGGAGCCAGCATTTGTGCCATGCTCTGCTGTGCCCGCCAGCCATATGCTCTCACCCCCATTCTTGCTCTTTTTATGTCCATTTTTACAAATAAGGAAACCCAGGAAGGCGAGGTCAAGCCACTTGCTTGAGGCCACATAGCTAGTGAGTGTCTGGGACAGGATTCGAACTCGTGTCTCTCTGACTCATCTACAGAGCCCCCTCTCAGCTTTTATTGGTAATGTGCTGGAGGGCAAAAGATCCTTGTGGGTCAGGGGTATGTCCTGCTACTCTCTTGGAGTTATTGAATGTGTTTATTAACTTTTAGTGAATGTGTGTGAATCATTTCTACAGCGGACCACAGAGATACCATCACCCAACTGATCACAAATGGTGGACAGGAGATTCAGAGTTTGTTGTTGGTAGGAGCTCAACTACCCAAGAGAGCAAAAGACCCTGGAAAGCTCCAGCCTGCGGTTCTTATCCAGTGGCGAGGATCAGACCGGATCCCTCCATAGATGCAATGGCGAAGAGAATGGCATTAGGCCAGCTTTAGGTCGTCCTCCCATTCAGACCAGCTCTCTGCCTATGTGCTCTCTCCCCCACTGGAATGGAAGCTCCTGGAAGGCAGCAACTGTCTTTTTGTATTCCTAGCACTTGGCGCTATGCCTGGCACACAGTGATTAACAGAGGTTCTATCCATCCATCTGTACAGACACACGTCTGTCATTTACCTGTCTCTCTCTCTCTGTTTCTCTATCCATCTATCCATTTGTCTATCATCTATCTGTCTAATCTCTCTCTCTGTCTCTGTTTCTGTCTCTCTGTCTCTCTCTGTCTCTGTCTCTCTCTGTCTCTGTCTCTGTCTCTCTCTCTCTCTGTCTCTGTCTCTCTCTCATCATCTATCCATATCAAAGGGAGCCTACAGCAGTGAGGGCATTATTGGTACCAAGGTGTTCCTCACTGTCATGGCGATGACCAGCACCGAGTCTTCCTGGGAGAGGGATTCTGCCTACATGGAGATACTTTCCAGATGCTCCTGTTTGGGGATAACAACGGAGCCCACCAAGTCTGAAGGCCCCAGGCTCTGCCTGTCCTCTCTCTCCTGTCTTTCTGCTTTGGGGGTCTGGCCATTACATGAACCTTGGTGCTGCTCCAGTGGTGAGATGGAGTTCCACGTCCCCACCCCAAGGCCACCGGATTCCCCAACAGCCCAGTTCTGGGCTCTGGGTGGCATCAGAGTGGAGCCCGATCCTACCCGAGGGGGCCCAGGCAGGGTCCTGGCCCAGACCAGAGGGAGCCGCGGAGGCGGGAGGGCCCAGCGAGGGCGCCTGCTGTTCCTGGGCCAGTGGCTGAGCTAGGTCACGCTTCATGCCGCATCAAGGTTTCTCAGACATTTTATAAGGGGTGAAATTGGAAGAATGTTGATTTTAATTAACCCGAGCGCACAGATATGGACTGAAAGACCAAGGGCAGCAGGAGATCAGTTTGCTGGCCTCAGGGATCCCCTGTAGATGACATGCCTGAGTGCTACCATATGTCTGGGTCAGAGGGACGTGGCCACCTGCCTGGGGCAGGAGGCCTGGGCTCCCTTCAGTACCTGGGTCAGGCCCCGCTCTGGGGAATTCGTCTGAATTTGTCTCCCTAAGGGAACCTGGGAGAGACAAGTTTCCCACGTCGGGGGAGCATACTCAAGCCTGCTGGCGTGTCTGTGAAGCCAGGGGCATTGGCCAGCTTGCCCTTCCCACAAGGAGATAGCGGCATCTCCCATCACTGTACCTTTGCCCTGACTGTCCCTCATGCCTGACATCCTCCTCATCCTCCTGGTTTCCTTCCAGACTCAGCTCAGGTCCCACCCTCCATGGGAGGCTTTCCCAGCTCTGTCCCCCATGAGCACCTTCCCTCTGGGATTACCTTCTACCCAGCTTGTAGCTGCCTGCTATGGACCTGGCCACTTACATACTGTCTCCCTGTTAGAGTGTAAGCTCTAGCGGCCAGGGGCTTCTGCCAGTCAATATCCGGCACATAGTAGGTGCTTCATGCATCTCCATGTGTCTGTCTGACTGGGCATCTTTTTTCTTTGCTTGTCAGTCTTTACACATTCCATCACAAGGCAACAGGACCCCGTCCATCATCACTGCCCGGTGAGAGGACTTTGTACTTAAAACTGTGAAAATGTGTGTAGTCATCTGTGTGCCTGGCATTTCTCCCAGGGAGGATGGGGGCCCTGGCTTCCTTTTTCATCTTTGCCTTTAACATATGCCTGGCACACAGTAGGGCAGCACTTGTTGGATATGGTCCATGATCAATCAACAAGCAGGCATTGCAGGCCTACCATGTGCTAGATGCTGATGGTACCAAAGTGAACTGTTTCCTGTTCTCAAAGAACTTATCTTCATTCAGCCAATAGTCATTTATTAAGCCCCTGCTGTATGCCAGCACTATCTTAGATGCTGGGCCTGGAGGCAGGAAGACTCACTTTCCTGAGTGAAAATCTGGCCCCAGACACTTACTAGCTGTGAGACCCTGGGCAAGTCACTTCACCCTGTTTGCCTGAGTTTCCCTATCTACAAAATTAGCTGGAGAAGGAAATGGCAAAACCCTCCAGTATTTTTGCCAAGAAAACCCCAGATGGATCACAGAGAGTCAGACACGACTGCAAACAACTGAACGGCAGCAGGAAGTGTCTTTTGTCCCCATCTTACACACACCTAGTTATGGGCCTGTGCTTGGCCCCCTTTGTGTCCTCAGTTAACCCATCAGCAAAGGGCCGGAGCTAGTGAGGGCTCAGCACACTCATGGACTGACTGCTTCAGCTGGTGGGGACAGCTGCACTGGCCAGGGCCAGCCAAAGGCGTCCTGGGGAGAAGCAAGAGGCCCTGGTGGGGCAGAAGAGGCTTCCTGTGGGTGGAAGGTGGTGTCCCTGCTGGGCCTGGAGGAATCCAGGGGTTCTGAAAGGTGGAGGAATGATGAAGATGGGCAGCATTTCCATAGAACCTGTAGACTCTGGACACATTTCACAGATGTCTCTTCTGATCCTTGCAAGAATCCTGGTAGGTAGGCACTACCATCAGCCTCCTTTTACAGATGGGGAAACTGAGGCTCAGAGAAGAGGGGTGAAGGCATTTGTCCAGAGTGGTGCAGCTAGTCAATGTCTAGGAGGGGGGGGAGATGGGAAGTCAGGAGGAGGGGGAGGAGAAAAGCAGACTTGCAGGTGGGGTTGATGAGCTCAGGGCCCAAAGAGAAAGTCTCGGTTGCCAAGTTGGAAGTGGATAAATGAACACATCATTAATCACTTACAGCTATGCCAAGCACTGTGTGAAGCCTTAAAGACAGTCCTAATCCCGAAGAGCTTCCGTTCTAAGAGGGCGCACAGCAGACATGGCCAGGGAAGGGGTCACTAAGGTGGGGAGGGGAACGATGGGGGCCTCCACTGGCATGGCCTCCACTGGCATGGCCTCCACGTGGCTGTACCTCAGAGGCAGACTATGACCTGGGGGGAAGATGAGGAGTCCTGCAGCCTGGCTGAGCTGAGCCAGGCGGGTCTGGGCATGGCCTCTGGTTGTGGGAGAAGCCGCTGTGAACCAGTCCCGGAGACAGTAGCTGAGGACACTGGGCTGATGCTGCCCAGCTGGGCCCAGAAATGCCTCTGCACGGCTGTGCTTGTGCTGTGGTGGGGGGATCTGCAGGCAGAGGACCCGGGTTCAGATTTTGCCTCTCACAGGTACTGCTGGTGACCACAGGTGAGCTGTCCCCGGCTCTGGAGTTCAGAGGATGAGATGAGATCACCCCTAAGTCTCCCTGGACCCTCTGAATCTGGGACTCTCTGACAGGTCTGGGATGTAGGAGGTCAGAACCCACATAGCTACTGAGGCCCCAACCCCCATGGGGGGAAATGGAGGCCCCAGAAGGCCGATGACCTGGGTCACCTCGGATGTGATCCCTGGTGCCTGGAGGGCAGCTGGACTCCCGCCGTCCGGCCCCTGTCCACTCCCACTTCCTGATCATGGAGACCCCCGGGAGCAGGCCCCAGCAGCCCAGGGCTCCGCGGGAGTGGGCAGGGCGGGAACGCCGCTATATCACACGTATCCAGTACATGCAATGACAGCAAACACAGGGAAGAGAGAACAGACCTTCCTCTTCCCTTGGCAGAGGCGGAGGGCTGCGGCGGGGGGCGGGGAGAGTGTTGCATGCATCCGTAACATCGTGGGTAAACCTAAAGCACCTCCCATGTCCGGGGCACAGTGCTAAATGCAGGGGATGCGCCAAGAGGCCGTCCCTGCCCCGGAGGAGCTTGCGATCCAACGGGAGACACAAAGGCAGAAGCCCGTGCAAACAGGCTCCCACAAACAGCGAGGTTCTGTGGGGAGGGCTTCCCGGAGGAGGTGGGATTTTGGCAGAGACTTGGAGGGCGTCAGGGAAGCGAAGATGAGGAGGGAGAGCATCCCGGCGGGGGGTGGGAACCACGGAGTTCGCGGTGGCCAGCTGCGCGCAGAGCCGGACCGAGCGCAGCCTTTCCTTCCCAGGCAGCGCCCGCAGCGGCTGCGCGTCCCGTCCAGTCCCCTGTGTTCTCGGTTGGAGGTGACTTCTCCGCAGACGCCCCTTCCCCGGGGCAGCTCATCACCACGGGGGAGATAGCAATCTGCGTTTCGCAAAGCCGGCTAGAGACCTTCCCCACTCGGACCCTGACAGCGGCCTGGGGTGGGGTGTGGGGGGCTGTGCGCAGATGCTCTCATCTCCCGGACTCAGACGGGTGGGTCGTGCTCCGGGATGCTCCCTGCCCTGCCGCCTGGGGGTGGGCCCTCCGGGGTGACCCCTCCCCGTCCCCCCCGGGGTGCACCCTGCCGTCCCGGCGGCCCCGGGATGCACCCTGCCCCGCTGCCCGGGGGTGCCCCCTCCCCCCCCGCCCGCGCGCCCTGCCCTCCCCGCCGCCTAGGCCAGCCTCTGATCTCTCCTGCCCTCCCTCCCCTTCCCTTTCAGAACCCCCCTCCACTTCTTAGAAGGTTCAGCTCAAAGGCTGCCTCCTCCGGGAAGCTTCCTCCCCCCCACCCCCCACTCATGACCACGCAGATGATTAAAATGCTAACACTCAGTGAGCATTTACATAGACTTCGAAATCTGCAAAGCCATTCACAGACATTGGCATCTGCTGCTCACCAAAGGCGGTAGAGCTCGGTGCTGTTATTATCCCATTTTATAGACGAAGAAACTGTAGCTGCGAAAACAAAGGAGTGAATTGGCCCAGGGCACGTGCTAATAAGTGCAAGAGGCTAGACAGTAGGCTGAGGAGTCTGCTTGTACAGAGCTTTCCACGCAGAGAAAAGCAGGAGGTAGTTTTTCCTACAGGCAATAGGGAGCCATTGACTCTTCTGGAGCCTGGGGATGGTATGATCAGACCTGGGCTTGAGGAAGATTATCTCCTTTCTTTGTCAATCAATGAGCACTTATTAAGCACCCACTGTGTGCCAAATCCCATACTCTGTGAGATTCCCAGGGTAAAACAGTGGCCGTGGCCCTGGTCCCAGTGGCTCAGTGGGGGTGGCTGTGTCCTGCCTGTCTGGGCCCCTCAGCTGTGTTTTCTCTCCAGCAGCAGGATAAGTGGCCAGGGCTTGTAAAGCCCCTTGGAGATCTTTCTGGGCGAGGCGTGGAGGGCTGTGTGCAGGTGCTGTCTTTCAGGATCCCTTTGGCCCTGTCGGCCTGGGCTGAGTCTCATGATCACACACTGCTCAGCCATCCTGCCTTATCTGGGAGGGCATCTTCAGTCACATCCACTTTGGGTCTGGGAAGTGGAATGGAGCACAGGATTTCAGAAGAGACTGACCTCAGGTAACATGTGACCCACCCCCAAGGGACCAGGAAGCCCCAATGCCTGAAGACTTCCAAGGACAGGGAGCTCACCACCTCCCTGTGCCCACAGCCAGAATCATCCAACTACGCTCCCTTCCCCCGAGCCATGTCTGCCTCTGAGATTTCTTCCCTTCCCTCCCAGTGTGGCCCTCCGTGGCCATGGACATTACTTGGACAGTCCTAACTGCATTTGTTATTGGAAGGATCAGGCCCTTTGAGCTCGGCTCATCCTGTACTCACTGGAGGTGCCAGGCTCCCTCCCAGGTCAGGCCAGTCATCAGCCTCCCGTGTGCCAGTCCCTGTGCTGTGTAAGTGCTGGGATTCCAGAGGCCACATCCTTCTTCCCATCAGTTCCGTGGCCAGGCTCAATAGGGGTACCCTGAAAGGTGGCAGAACAGACCCTGAAAGCTGCCAAACCCTCGGGGCTTTTAAGAGGGAAGCTTCTTTCCTCCCAATTGGGCTCTGCCCTGCAGGTGTGCCCAGCCCATTGGGGTGACCACCTTCCAAGACCATGTACAGACTGGCTCTGGAGAGGATGGCCTGTGACAGCACAAAGGGAGGGGCTTCCAGAGGAGAGCTGCCACAATTATCCTTCCTATTGATTTGGGGACCTTCACCAGGCCCTCTCGGCTGTCCCTGCTGAGGGGATGGGTCCCTCTCCCTTTCTGAGCCTCCTCTTCTGCTCTGTGTCCTGTGATCCCAAATTCCAGCTAGTTTAACTTTTGCCTTGTCCCTTCTGTTCTAGGGTTGGGGAAACTGTAGCCTCGAGGCCACAGGGAGCCCTCTAGGTCCTCAAGGGCGGCCCTTGACTGACTCCAAATTTCATAAAAGGCTTTGTTCTGTAAAACTGGGACTCAGTCAAAGGGACTGTGGACTCTAAGCTTCCCGAGGGCAGAGGCTGGTCCATGCTTCACCTTTGTCTTGTGCTTAATAAGTATTCATCGACTGCTGACTGATTCCGCTGAAGCAGTAGGGTGAGGTGGCAAGAGTAGTGGGTGTTGTCAGGGTGTGGTGACCCCCGTGGTCTTCCCACAGTGCCAGCATGGAGGGGCCCCTACAGGAGGCTTTGGGTCATTCACATCCCAGGGACGGCTTTGTTTCCTTTTAGTGAAAACTGATCCCTCTTGAGGGAGCTGGGGGGAAACCCTGGTCCTGCCCCCAAAAGGCTGGACTTGGTACCTCCTTGGGGGGGCTCCGCAGGCGCTCCATGGTTACTGCGACCTAGAAGTCTCTATTTCCAAGACCTTTCCAGTCCACAGGATTTTCATTTATCTTCTCTCAGAGCTACGTGAAATGAAGGACACATTTTCCAACTTGACAGATGAGAAAACTGAGGCCTACAGTCACTTTGAGGTCCTAGCAGTTTGTGGCTTCTAGGGGCTGGCTGGAGGAGTGTCTCCTAGACAGCTTCCTGCGGAGAATCCCCTTGCACTCTGCGGCTTTCGGGGGTGTTGGGGTCTGTCTGGTCACTTTTCACAGGACCTCCATCAATCCTGGCCATGGGAATGATGGGACGAACAGTGTGCCCAGTGGAAGCTGTAGGTGGGCAGGGGGAGCTGGGAAAAGGGCAGTGAAGAAGGGATGGAGCTGATTTCTGCGGGCCCCAGGCCAGATTGTGGGGCTAATTACCAAACCATCAGGTAGAAAACAAAGCTTTGAAAACATAAACAAAGGCCCCAGATGCCTGCTGAAGGGCTCCTCTTCCATACTGAAAACACATTTGGCTTTTGTGGATCTTTTTTTTAGGGGTTGGACCAAGACTGGGAAACGGATCTATAATGTTGGAGGTGCCAGGGACGTTAGGAGATAAGGATATAAAAGATTCAACCAGTCAGGAAAGAGCTGGAGACATCTGGGAGACACTGGGCAAAGTGGGCCGGTCTCATTAGGGAAGGGGTTTCTGCTCATTCATCATGGGCCGCCAGGGAGCGCCATAGTGCCACAGAACGCTGGACCTGGAGTCAGGAAGATCTGAGTTCAAATGTGGCCTCCCACACGTACTGGCTGTGTGACCCTGGGCAAGTCACTTCACCTGTTAGTGCCCTGGTCAACTCTGGAAGACGGTGAACGTCAGAGAAGATACCAGCCTGCATTGGTAGAGGGCGTTTCTGCACAGGCAGCTTCCCATGGCTGCAGCCTCGGTCTCCCCCCCTTGTACCCTCTTCTCCCTAGGTTTTCAGGACCCTCCCTCCCCCACTCTCCTTCCTCTGATGGCTTCTGGTCTGTCTCCTTGCTGGATCCTCCTCTGGACCACGCCCTCTAACCGCAGGTGTCCCTCTGGACCCTCTGCTCTTCCTCTATGATGCTTCCCGTGGTGACTTCATCAGCATCTATGATTTAATGACCATCGCTATGCTGATGCGGCTCCAACCTACCTTCCCTGCCCCCTCCTCCCCGCTGAGCTCAGATCTCCAGTCTGCCTTTCAGACGTCTCCAAATGGACATCCAGCATCGTCTGAAACTCAGCATGTCCAAAACAGCATCATTATCTTACCTCCTACCCCCCCCATCTTCCTATAACTTTGGAGGGCACCCCCTCCTTCCAGTCCCTCAGGCTCCCAACCCAGGCGTCATCCTGGGCTCCTCATTCTCACTCACCCCCCACCTATAATCATTTTAAATCATTTTTTTAGTCTAATCCAACTCTCCGTGACCCCACTTGGGATTTTCTTGGCAAAGATACTGGAGCTTTGCCATTTCCTTCTCCAACTCATTATATAGATGAGGAAACTGAGGCAGACAGAAGTTAAGTGACTTGCCCAGGATCACTCGGCTAGGAAGTGCCTGAGGGCAGATTTGAACTCAGATCTTGCGGACTCCAGGTCCAGCATTCTGTGCACTATAGCACCCACTAGCTGGCCCAGTTATTGCCAAGTTCCTGTTGTTTCTATCTTCCTAACATCCCTCCTCTGACCCAGCCCCCAGCCTGGTGCCAGCCCTCATCACCTCAGCCTGGACCACTGCAGTAGCTGTTTGGGGGGGGGGTCTGCCTGCCTCAGTGTCTCCCTACTCTAGTCCACCCTTCACTAAGCTGTCAACATGACCACCTCCCTCCACCACCTTCCTATTCTTTCAGAGGCATGACTCCCCAGCTACTGCCAGGATCCCATATAAAGTCCTCGGTTTAGCTCTAAGCCCTCCCTAACCCAGCCCCTTCCTGCCCTTACACCCCCAAGTACTCTACAATCCAGCGACACTGGCTGCCTCTTGGTGCAGAGGCTGTGCCCTCTCTCCTCGTCTCTGCTCCTGGCTTCCTTCATGTCTCAGCTAAAGTCCTGCCTTCTGCAAGAAGCCTTTTCCAGTCCTGCAATGATCTCCAAAGCACCCTGCCTATATCTTGTCTATGCTGAGCTGTTTTCAGTTGCTTCACCCATTAGACTGGGAGCCCCTGAGGTCAGGGACAGTGTTGACCTTTCTTGGTATCCTCAGTGGCTGGCATTGAGCCGGGCACATAGCAGAATCTGATACATGCTTGGTGGCTGGACTGGTCTGGATG
>NW_027186054.1:0-27487 GCF_028583685.1 Petaurus breviceps papuanus
TGTATCAGCAATGCCATATTCACAATGCCTATAGAGATTACAAATATGCTGATATAATTATCCATCACAAAATACGTCAGGTTTGCCATTTGGGGAAATAAACTAGAAAATTTATTAAGATACCAAAAGACTGAGTCCCAAAACCAGAAAGTGAAAGCCATCAGAGTAGTTATGATATTGACACAGGTAGATAAAGTAAAAAGCACCCACATTCTCAAGCCTTTAAAACAGAACAGGCTACCTCAGGCAAAGGTCCTCCTCTCCCCACTCACAGCAACCACCCAGCATCCTGGAAGAGCGCTCCCAGCAGCTCCGGCCCCTGGCAGTCCTCAGCAGGAGTCCTAACTCAAAAAAAAAAAAGGGCAACAGCCACCAACTGCCAACTGCAGGACCGTTAGCTCGGCTTTTCACTTTCTCTTGCTCTGCTATGTCAGCACGTCCATGGGGCATGGGAGATCTTTAAATCCCATAACCCTTACACTGTCCCTAGTACCATTATTTTAAGTGTATTTGATAATGCTATTTTTATAGTATTTCCTTTTCAAATCATTATAAAGTAGAAATCTTGTTAGTATTTTTCAATGAAATTTAATAGTAAATATTCCCAGAGCACATAAATGTATATGTACTTATACAAAACTTTTTATTTGATTGGTTTTTGTCTTATATACATTTTAGAACATAATCAAGAGAGTGAAAACTAATTGGATTGCTAGACTCACAGATATTAACAGCATAATGTCATTGTATCAAGAGATACACAGTAGAGTACCCAGGTGTCTGCACTTGATCTTGTACTTTTTAACATTTTCGTCAATGATTTAGACAAAAATATAGATGGAATACCCAACACAGATACCTTGAATTTAAATGACAAAATCAAGATCCCGACAAGATTATGACAATCTAGAACATTTGGCATGAACTTCAGTAGTCATAAATGTAAGTTCTTGTACTTAGTTATAAAAAAAATCAGTTCACTAGTATAAGATAAGGAAGGCATTGGTATACATCACTAAATAAACTAACATAATTAAAGTTGGTCTTCTAAAAGGGAAAAAAAATAAAGTTTTGTACATGTATTTTTGAAGAATTTTAATAGAAAATGAAATTTTAAAAAACATAGCAGATACATAGCAAAGAAGAATTTTTAAAAAAAAAATTTAAAATTTCACATAACTTAGTTTGCTCAATTACATTTTAGTAAAATAGAAAATTTAAAGAAAATTAATAATGAGATACCAAAAATTGCCACAAATTTAAAAATATGAATTAGAGATCTTAAACAATGCAGAGTGAGAAAATAAAAATGACAATAAGCCATAAAGGAACTGCAAAAGGGGGCCCAACAAACAAACAAGCAACAAGAAAATATATTTTTTTAAACAAAAGAACTTGTCCGGACAGATTTACAGCTGAGTTTAAAAGTTTAAGATGGGTTAGCAATAGATTGCATTTGGGGTGTTAATAGATTTCTTGATTAATATGAGTCAGCAGCCTAATGTCACAGACAAAAATGCTAGAGTGAAAATAGATAACATTATGACAAGCAGAGCTTCTAAGAATAGAGACAATTATACTAATAATGCACTCTACCATCCTGAGACTTAATCTCAAAAATGATGCTTATTTTTGTATCTCATGTTTTAAAAATAGTACTAATAGTCTGGATAGTGTAAAGAGAAGGCCTATCAAGAAATTATCTAGAGCCCATGTTATATGAGACCCAGCTCAAGGAACTAGGCAGACTTAGCCTCAAGAAACAAAACAAAAAAAAAATCAAGATAGACAATTGTCTATAAATATTTGAAAGGTTATCATGTGGAGGCAAGTTTACATGTGTCTGTTAGATTCCAGTGGAAAGAACCAGTACCAATTGATAGAAATTTCAATGGAAAACTTATGCTTAATGTTTGGGATGGTGGATGTTTTTTAACAATTAGAGCTAAAAAATTTAATGTACTGCCTAAAGAGTGGTAGCTGATGTGTCTTAGAAGATGTTCAAGTAGTGGCTACATGACCATATATTGGGTTTCTGTAATGAGAATGGGAATTTGAAGATCTTCTCTGCCCCTTAATAGACCTAGGGAGGAGTTTGAAGACCTCCCCTGCTTTCAAAGTAAACTCTTCCCCCTAATAGGCTACATGTAATCACATGGAGCCTGTGATGGAGGGAATTTGCTGAAGGGTGGAGCAGCAGCCCACAGAAAGCTTCCCTGCTGTGAAGATAAACTCTGCCCTCTAATAGAGTGAATATAGTCACATGGAGCCTGTGGTGGGAGGAGTTTGCTGAAGGGAAGCAGAGCCCCCAGGAAGCTGGTTAGAGCTAACCAGACAGTAGGAGAGAAGGGACACTTAGGTAAGGAGATAGAGAGGTTTGTGAGTAGATATTGATTTTGTATTGGTTTGTGGGAAGGCTGAAGGAAGCTGTGGTTCTCAGGGTTATTATGGCTTCTGAATATCTTTGGAACTATGATGGAATTGGCTTCTGGTTTTGGAATTGGGTTTTCTGGTGTCCAAATAAATGCTTTGGTTCTATCCTCTCTCTAGAGAGTTTGGTATATTTTGCAATCATTCATCCTGGGATACTTATAGTCATGGTCTTTATCAAGATCATGGGTGCTGTAAATATTGCATTGGCGCTACAGTATCTTATAAGGAAAAATATTTTCAAGTATGTGTTGGACTAGATGGCCAGTTATTTTCCTCCCATCATTTGTGTTCTGTGAATATATGAATATATGTATGCATACATGCATGGCATACATGTATACATGCATGTGTGTCTAAGCTTCTTGAGGGTAGAAATTGTCTTCTGCATGCTTTTGTATCCTATGCTTAGCATAGTGTCTATCATATACTAAGCACTTAAAAATGTAACTTATTGATTAAAAACAAATATGCATACCTGTGTCCTCTGTCTTAAAGTGTTAAGTATTATTTCACACTACTGTCTTTTATTTTGTTTTGTTTTGTTCACACATTAATTTGTGCCCCATCAAATATAATGAAAAGGGAAGGCTTCTGATTTCTCTGTTTCTCTGATAATTCACTAAAGATCTATATGACCTTCAACTGATAGAACCTAAATTATTTCCTGAAATGATTTCAGAGGTCTCAATTTGGAGATTCTTCATGTAAGTTGCACTAGATTTTGAGAGGCTAAATTTGATATCATGCGTTAACTGGGAACTAAAATCAAACTATGGATTCATTTGTTTATTGAGAATTCATATAAATACATTTCATTACATGAAAAATTATATAAGAGAAATAACAAAAAGAATGTTGTCAGTGTGGAAAAGAAAATGGACTATTCATGTAGTCACTCTGAAATTTTATGTGTGTTGCCTTAAACCAAAAACTCATTATTGACATCCATGCAATAGCAAGAGATCTAGAAATTTGCAGTATATAGGGCAGAACATTTATAAAGGATTAATGGGAAGACATGAACAAGGGCCATGAAAGGTGACAGGGTGTGTATGGGTTTCAATCTCAAACTTTGAAGGGACTACCAACATTATGAGAATATACATCCATCCTCTTGAGGCAGTTAGGTGACATAGTGAAGAGAATGCTGGGATATGAGTCCAAAATCAATCTCAGATATAAATCATCTTTGGCAAGACATTTAACCTTTCTGGTCTTCAGTTTCCTCATCTATAAGATGACAGAGTTGGGACCAGTGGTCTCTAAAATATTTTCTGTCTCTAAATATTTGAATTAAATTTTCTCAAATTAAGTTTTAATTAAATTAAGTATTAAGTTTTCTCAACTATATGAAATATACATCTCTCAAAGTTACTCATTTTTTATAAAATGTATCTTAAATTTGTTTGTATGAAGATGTGGCACTGTTTGAATACTTTGGGAAAGAAATTAATATCATTCTTTGAAGGCAGAGGCCCCATTAGTTTGCCTAACTCGGCTTTTACATGATAGAATATCAAAACAATGTACATTCAAAGTCTTTCAATTACATTTATTGTACAGAGATTAAAATGTCAGTTGATAAGGTTTTTGCCTTTATCCTTTTGCTTCCTATATCCCACATTTTATTATAACAATGGGGCAAATTTTTTGTGGGTCCTTGTGCAGAAATTGCTATATTTCTTATCCTGCAGTTGTGGCAAGGACAGAATATTTAGGTTCTCTTGTGATGGATATAATCAAAGCATACAATTCAAGTCATATTGATGTTTGGAAACTGACTCCTTCATTTCTATTTCTGAATATTTCATTCCTGTAACAGGAGATTGTATCCAAGAGTACTGTAAAATAAATTTGTTTTTCTCAGACCTTAGGTGGTTAGCTTCCAAACTTCGGCAGTCACAGTACTAGGAAAAATACATAGGATGAATAAAAGAGCAGTTTTAGCAAAAGCATTCCAAGTGTTTTCAAAATGTAATTCATGCTTAGTCTTTATTGAAAAGTTTCTCTATCAGTTGGTTTGGGACTTTAAACAAATGGATAAATTTAAAAAAAAACACATACTTGTTTTTTCCCTCAAAAATAAAATAAAACAACATTAAAAAAAAGAGCTTTTCTCCCTTATTTGTCATTTACTTACTGCCCATGCTAAGGGTATACTTGATTGCAAATTTTAGTCACTTCTGGGACTAATGTAGGCCTACCTATGGTGGCTATTACAAGTAGAGCTGACTACTTTATAGCACTCATGAAAACTAGCACTCACCCTTTGGCCCAAAATATAAAAAGTTTTTCATGGGAAAAATGAATTCTGCCAGTGGACTGAGCTGGAATAAAACCTTGGGTGACTGGCAATAGAAAAATCAATAAATCCATAAAAGTTTATAGCAACCATTTTAGTTTTGATATTAAGAGCAAACGGCCATTTTGTAAACACTATACACACTCCCTGGGGGAGTGGCTATGGTAGATAGCAATAAATTAGATATCCTACCATACTAGTATTCATAGATATTATTGTTTCTTAGGTTCCACACTATTAGCTTGAGTTTCCAAAATGGTATAATTTTAAACAAATAGAAGTGATAGGTTTTTAGAAGCTTTTCTTTAGTTGAATTGAGAAGATAGGTAAAAAATATGAAGCAAGCAGAAACTTTGCATGTGAAACTTGGGGAGTAAAGGGGGCCTAGATTGGTATGATCCATGTGAATTAGTTTTGTAAAAGTTTTGAGAGCACAAGATATGTTCATGGCACTTCAGTTCAATAATTCAGCATGCTTTTAATACAACCTGTAACATCAAAGTGTTTCCCTGTCCTGAAAAGAGTATATGTACACAATTATATATTTTATAATGTAATAGATATTGAATATCTAAGAGAGGATTTTAGATTCATTGGAAAAATAATTAAAATGTGAGTCAATATTCATTAAGACAGAGACATCAGTGCTGGATAAGGAAGGGCATTTGGTCAAGTTATTAAGATCCAAGAGTAGGTTAAGAAAAAAGAGTTTTTGGTCAGGACATGATGTTACTACTTTTTGCTCCCCACTACTACTTCTATACTTTCTCTATTATGCCACAACTCAACAAATTGGCTTCCTTTGAACTTTTTTCCCATTTATTTGTAACTACCTTCTCTGATTACTTCTTGCTATCATTTACTTAGATCTAGGATAAAGTCTCTCATTTTTTCGATATTTTCATTTTCTTAAATTTTCCACCTCCTCTATCCTCATATGTAGTGATTTTAGGACTCACAGTGGTGACCCTTTAAATACCTTCATTTATGAATTAATAAAATTATTTTTTTTGGTCCTTTTGGAGGGGAGAAGGCAGAGAAATTGGGGTTAAGTGACTTGTCCAAGGTCTGTTAAGTGTTAAGTGTCTGAGTCTCAGATTTGAACTCAGGTCCTCCTGACTCCAGGGCTGGTGCTCACTGCCTCACCTAGCTGCCCCATTAAAATTCTTTAAGGAAATTGATTCCCTAATGATATTCCTAAAATCCCATGATAGAAATGTCTACTCTACTTAACCCATTCATAATTTCAACTTCCCCATCCCTAATCACTCCATGTCTATTATAATAAACTATGAAATCCCCCTTTCAGATTATAGCATCTAGTCCTTTCAACATTTTGCCTTTAAATTATTGTCCTCATTTCTAGTCTCCCCATTATTCCCTGATCTTCTAACCTATCATTGCTACTCTTGCCTTACTTTCCTTTCTTCACCTTCTTGCCTTAATAATTTACCAATTCAACTTTTCCCAGGACTTCTCTCTTGGATTCCTTTTCCTTTCCTTTGGATTCCTGTCCTTGGGCAATTTATACCTTGGCATTCCTAAGCTTCTTATGACTCCCACTATCATCTTCTCTCCTTTCACATGAGATCTATTGATCCTCATGAAGAGAAATCATGAAATAGTTCTCATGGGGATCTTCACTAATTTATTTTCCACTCTCAAGAGGGCCTTCTTTGCTGTACAATATATACAAGATTCTTCTCTCCCTTGTTTATCCTTCTATCAATCTATAATCTTCATATCTTTCACCTCCCAAATTCCAAATGCCATGCCCATACACTTATTTCTCAGTAGATGACCTTGCTTCCTACTTTATTTTGGAAATTGAGGTTGCCACAAATTATTTCTCTTATTCCATAAAAATCCCTTTTTGTATTGGCCTTCCATCCCTTACTTTGCTCTTATTCATGAGAAAAATTTGAGCCTACTCTCATTCAAGTTAAATCCATTTAATTTTCATTTTGTTGTCATTACTTTTTGGTCTCAGCTATTGATTTAGCTCCATTAATCATGCCCTCTCCTTTTGTTCTTTCAAGTAACCCTCTCTACTGGTTAGTTAGATATTGCATGCAATTGTGGTCAGATTTCTAACATCCTGGAAAAAAAAAATTAACCCTGCCATCTCTTCAAACAATTATCATATTCCTTTTCTGTTTTGCTGTAAAACTCCTAGAACGAGAATTCCCTATGGAATTCTAATTCTTCACTTCCTACTTCTTCTCATGCCTTTGCAAATTGTGTTCTCTCTGTACCAATCTTACTGAAATTGCATTCTCAAGAGTAACTAATAAATCTCTTAGTGCTACAGTGGAGATTCTCAGTCTTGTAAGTTAACTCTCTCTAACCTTGGATACTATTGACCTACCCTTTCTGAATACTTCCCTACTTTACCTTTTGTAATGATATTCTTTGTTGTTTCTGCTTTACCTTTCTAACTGTACCTTCTCAATGTCTTTTAATTTTTTATCATTCATGGTAATTGCTCAATTATTACTTATTAAGCATGTGGTACTTCTTTTCTTATTGCTTTTATAATCTAATTATCTTTAATGTCTTTGATTATTATTTATATTCATATGGCATCAAATTTGTGTCTACTCTTCTCATTAAAGATGTGCAATTGTGAAAGAATCCTAGAAAGTTTTACATGGAAAATATTTTGACACCATTTTTCTTACTATTCAGTTTCATTAAGTAGCATTGCTTTTGAATCATTGTGTGCTTTTATTGACTTTTAAAGTGAATGTATTAGTGAGGGTTCATAATCTATAGTTTTTGAGTTAATATGATGAGGTGCAGGCTCTGGGGACCCCATTGAACTCTGATTAAATCATTGTCCCATTTGATGAAGCATTTGTATAAGGCCATAAGCCTTACACTCTGGCTGGGCCCAAACCTCTGTTACTAGCCTAGCCCTCCATTGTCCATCTACTTCCCACCCTCGAGCCTATCAAAATATCAATCCTTGATATTGAATTGACCTAGCCCACCATTGTCTGTCTGACTTCATTTAGCCTCCAGCAACTTTCCACCCTTAATGACTAATTGACCTCATCTAACTTCTCCCCCCAAAGTCTTTCTCTAGATCACCCCTGTATTCCTCCCACAACCTACTGTATATAAGACCCCATCCTAGCACAAACTTACTCTGTATCTAATACAAGTGAACTTTTAATAAACTTTACTTTTCTTTGGCTTAGAAGACGAGTTGAATTCATTCAGCAGGACCTGGCGTGTTGATATTTTGGGGTCTCCAGAGCAACCCTAACCCTCTTTACGGGTAACCTCTTGAAATATATACCCTTAGAGTATGTTCAACCTGTGATAACCTTGGTTTTAAAATACATTTTGTAAGTTACTGGGGGAGGGAGTGGGACTTTCTAAACAAACCTTAAAAGTGCTACAAAAATGTAAAGTCCCCTCCCCCTCCTAAGCATTTTAATTCAAGAAAGATTAGTAGGGTAGGACCTTTAAGTGATTACTCAACAGGATTAACTGGCTAGGAACCAGGGAGATTCCCTTTACAAGGACCACTGGAAAGCCCAATTGGAATAGATACATCAAGAAGACCTGAGTATTTAAATTACCCATATTCAAGCATTATTGTACCATTAACAGGGTGATAGAAGAGCTTCTTCACAGGACCTTGGACTAGCCATGTTCAGGATTATTCTGGGGTATGTTTATGATATAATGAGGGCAAAGAACACTGCAGTGGGACTTCCAGACATGCTTGAGTTATGTGGAATGAAAGACAAAGAAAGAACAATGCCTACTAGCACAAGAGAGGGACATATTTTTTTTCTAAAAAGAAAGTTCTGTGTTTTTAAGAGAAACCTGACTGATTTTTTTTTTGGCTAAGCATTCTTATTCCCCATAGTTACTAGCTAGAGTTAAGTGAGGGAAATCATCTAGACCTGTTATTTTAATTAACAAAGATAATTGGTGAAGAAAGTCCCTCTGCCAGTGCAGATCATCAAGTGTTGTGCAACTTATAATCTTAGAAAGTTGCTTATGACACTGAGATGTTAAATTATATACCTGGGCCATATAGACAGTATTTAATGGAGGCAAAATGAGAACATGGATCTGACTTACAACCAAATTCTCTATCCGCCACTACAGGGGATTGTTGACTTTGTGTGTGCATGGGGAGGGGGTGAAAGGAACCTTTTTGGTGGACTCATGAAGCCTAAGGACTTACTCAAAATAATATTTTATATGAATAAAATTCAACATATAGGATTCATATTGCTTCCCCTTTCCTGTCCTCATGAAATAAACTCCAGTTACTTCCCATTGTTTTCAGGAACAAATACAAAAAATTGTATGTGATATGCAACTTCATAACCTAGCCCCCTCCTACCTTTCCAGTCTTCTTACACCTTATTCCCCACTAAATACTTTTCAATCCTCTGACACTAACCTACTGAATGTTCCATGAACAAGACACTCCATCTCTTGACTGGATATTTTCTCTAGCTGTATGCCATACCTGGAATGCTCTACCTCTGCTCTGATTACTGACTTTCTTGACGTCTCTTAAGTTCTATGTAAAATAACACCTTCTTTAAGAAGCCTTATCCAATCCCTGTTAAATCCAAGGCCTTCCCTTTTAAAATTATTTTCTATTCATCCTGTATAGAGCTTTGCATATTTGTTTGCATGTTGTCTTCCCCATTAGACTGTAAGTTCTATGAAATCAGGGAATGTCTTTTCCTTTTTATTGTTGCTGTTTGTAACTCCAGTACTTAGTACAGACCCTAGCACATAGCAGATAGTTTAAAAATATTTATTTCTTGATTGATTCATGCAAAATTAATTAATAACCCCTTTATTGCATGAATCTGTTTATCAAAGTGATATTTCTAAAATTTTGACCATGTCATTACTCATGAAATTCCTTTAGTTCCCTGCTACCTAGATGATCAAAGTTTCAAGTATAAAATTGCATTTGGCTTTTTAAAAACCTTTCCTCTTCCTATCTTTTCAGTCTTCTTAAACCTACTTCCCCACCACATACTTTGTGATCCAATGATACTGATATTAATGTTTACCTCTTACAAAATACTCTCTCTCCCAATTCTAGGCATATATCCTCATGCCTCATGTCAGAGGAAGGTTCTAGAATTAAGAAGCTTCTTGGAACATGTGGAGCTTTAGCTGAGTCTTGAAAGAAAATAGGGAAGCCAAGAGATAAGAGATGAGTGCTTTAAAACAATTTCTGAAAATGTGGGAAAATTGGAACACTAATGCATTGTTGGTGGAATTTTGAACTGTTATAACAATTCTGGAGAACAATTGGGAACTATTCCCAAAGGCCTATAAAACTGTACATACCATTTGACCAAGTAATACCACTTCTAGGTCTATATCCCAAAGAGATAATAAAAATGGGAAAAGGAACCACATGAACAAAAATATTTATAGCATCTCTTTATGTGGTGGCCAAGAATTGGAAATTGAGGGGATGGCCCTCAATTGGGGAATGGATGAACAAACTGTGGTATATGAATGAAATGGAATATTATTGTTCCATAAGAAATGATGTGCAAGCTGACTTCAGAAAAACCTGGAAAGAACTATGGAGTCTGAAAGCAGATCGAAGAAAACAATTAGCTCTCTCTTGTTTTCTTTTGTTTTTTCTCTCTCGTGGTTTTCCCATTGGTTCTAATTCTACTTTATAGCATAACTAACATGAAAATTTGTTTGATATGAATGTATATACAGAGCCTATATCAAATTGTATGATGTCTTGGAGATGGTGGAAGGGAGACAGGGGCACAAAATTTAGAATTCTTAATCTTATGGAATTGAATGTAGAAAATTAAAAATAAATTTAAAAAATTAAAAAAAATAATTTATGAGAATAAAGACTGTGTGATAAATGTAAAAATACAACCTGTTCCTTAATGTTGATACTCTTTTTTTATAATTAAATTTTATTTTTCTAAAACAAATACACAAGAAAAGAAAAAGAAACATTACAAACTTAAATATTGAAACAAAAACACAAGAAAACAAAAAAGCATGTCATGTGCACAACAGAATGTAAGAGAAGATTAAAAATATATAGCAATAAATTTCCATTTTGAGAAAACCTATATAATAACTGTTGTGTTTTGTTGAGCACTGTTCTTCTTTTCTTTGTTTATTCATTAAATTTATTTTGTTCTCTGCTGTGCACGTTTTACTTTGTTCTTTTTTCCTACTTCTTCCGCCATCCCTCTAGAAGGTTACAACTGAGTGAGAATATATTTATATAGAGATATATAGATATGCATATACATAAATATATATATACATACATATATACTTGCATACATATAGATACATGCTTCCCCTATCAACTTTTGCTTTTGATCTTTATTTATATGTTTGTGCCTGTCTTTTATTTCCTTTCTCTCCTAACTCCTCCACTTTACTTACAACCTTTACATTGTCCTCCTATTTCTTAACCTAGCCCCTTCTAAGGATCATCCCATATCCTCCCATTCTCTTAAATCTGAACTCCCTTCTATACTCTCCCATTTACCTATTCCCTCACCCTCCCCTCTAGAAATTGTTTCCTTATCCTCTCACCTCTTCCCATCCCCTTAGCATTTTATTTCTTTCTGAATGTGAAATGTTTTCATATATATATATATATATATATATGTATGTATGTATATGTATATATATATATATGTTCTCTCTTGATCCCATTCCTGATGAAAATAGGTTTCTAGAATTAACAATCCTCCTCCCCTGTCTAATTCCTCTGTGTTGATTGTTCCTCTAGCACCTCTTCTGTATAAAAAATTACTCTTTTTAAGATGTTCCCAAACTGTTTGCCTTAATAAGTCATATCATACTCAGGTCTATCCTAATTTCTCTTACAAACTACCCAATAACTAGTAATAATCTTAAACATAGTTTTTACCTGCATAAAATATAAACTGAACAGTCTCCTTATTTAGTCCCTTGTAATTAGTCTTTGGTATGTACCTGATATTTCTCTTGGCTCTTGTATGTGACATATTCTCTTAAGTCCAGGATTGTAGGTTTTGTTTTAGTTTTTTTAGCAAAGTCCTAAAAGTCTGACAATTCATTAAATATAATTTTTTTTTCTTTTATCAATTATGCTTAGCTTTGCTGGGTATGATGTTTTTGAACAGAAACCGAATTCTTTTGCTCTTTGATATATAGTGTCCTACATTGTGACACCACCGTATTTAAATTATTTTTATCTTGTTGTTCCTAATATTTTATCCTTGCTCTGGGTATATTTTCTATGATATTCCTTTAGGTCTTCTATGATCTCTTTTAGGTAGTGATCAGTGGATTTTTTCTACTTCTACTTTCCCTCTTGTTCTAATGCTTCACAACAATTTTCCTTAATTATTTCTTGTATTATTGTGTCTTCTTTTTTTTGGATCTTTTTTTCTTTTCTTCTTTTGGATCTTCTTTTCTTTTTTGGATAATGAGTTTCAGGTAGTTGGATTATTCTTATGTTTTCCTTCCTTATTCTGTTCTCCAGATCAGTTGTTTTCTTACAAGATGTTTCACATTCTCTTCTATTTTTTTTCATTCTTTATATTTTGTTTTATTATTTCTTGATCTCTTATGACTTCACTGGATTCCCCTTGCCCAGTTCTGATTGTTAAGTTGTCATTTTTTCCCTTAACATTCTGGATCTCCTTTTCTAAATGGTTGACTTTCTTTTATTAATCTTCTTGTTTTTCTTGTTCTTATTCTTTTTCTTTTAGTTTTTCTTCAATCTCTCTCATTTGATTTTTAAATCATTGTTAAGTTCTCCTATGAATTCTATTGGGGCAGATAGCCATTTAACATTACTCTTTGGGGTAGATGAGGGTTTCTTTGCTTCAGTATACTCTTCTGAAAACAAACTCTGGTCCTCTTTATTCCCATCGTAATTCTATGTTTAGATTGTTTTTTTTTTTCTCCTTTGCCTATGCATTAAAAAAAAAAATCACAAACAAAAACATAGTAGCTTAGTTTTTGTAATCATCTCTAGTCCTGGGGTAAGGGGAAGGTGTCTCTGGCCTCAGATACTCCTTTAGTTCTCCCTTTTGGCTTGCAACTGGAACCAAGACCTCTAGCCTCCTGTAAGGGATCACAACAATCCTCTGCCCCCCACTCTTTCTGCCCTCACTAAAAATGTGCTGGTTCCTTCTCACCAATTGTTGTTCTTCTGCAGCACAGAAAGTTCTGAAATTTTTGTCAGCAGAGGTTCCCTTGATCTTCCACAGCTCAGATGCCTAACACTCCTCACTATTCCAGGGTTAAAAGTTCCTTTGCAGCAGCTTTCCAACCCAACTAATCCCAGGGTTTGCCACTTGTTTTAGCTACCCTAGGACCTAGCCTGGAGGTAGTTACTCTACATACAGAACAAACCTCTACCTGGGACTTTTCTTAAGATCTTCTCAGATTGTCCCAGGAGGACTCCTGTCCCTACTCTTATTTATTTTTGCTGCTCCATATTTGCCTCAAGGTGTTATTCCAGCTCTTTTGTGAGGGAAAATCTTGATAGCCTGGAATTTCTGACCTATCCCACCATCTTCCCAGAATTCTCTTAATCTGATCCTCATCTTAAAAACATGTTTCTTGTTTTTTTTTGCTTTTAGGCAGATTGTACATAGCCTATGCTAATATAAAGTTAAAACTAAAGAAATTAGCAGACAATAAATACCCTGATAATAGTTTTCTCTGGCAAAGTTTGTATACACTTTCACAAGTGGAATCATTATTACAATTCTTCTTTTTAAATTTTGTTTGTAATTCTTTAAAAATATCTGAGTAACTGCTGAAATAGGCAAGAAATATTTGGTGATCTATATTTCAACTAACATTCTTACTGATTATATTATTACTTTGTGTTCAATAGGAACATAGATTTCCCATGGAAGAAGAAGAGGTCAATGTTTTCCTACATTATAGTCACTGCTAGTTCTGACAATCCCAGGTATAATCTAAGCTATTAGTGTCCATTCCAAGGTAGCACTGATCTTTTCTTTCATATCTTGAAAGCTTGGAGGAGTCAGTAATATGTAAGATTAGAAAAGATAGCAAGGTATGAAACCTTAACAGGGGAAAGGCAAAATGATTTCACTGAAGGCAAATAATTATTTCATCAATTTTCTACTGATTTTTGTTGGAAAAGAAAGGAGTGAAAAAAAGAGAAACAAGCAGATATGTTTTATTTATATCTGAACAAAGGTTTTTGATAAGTTTCTATATTGAAGACTGATTAAACACAACAGAACACACACAACAAGTTGCAAGAGGTTTGCTGGGAATATTTATCATAGATGGAGAAGTTGAAACTAACATTAGTTTTTGTAATGCATACTTTATGTTCAAAATATTTAATACATCATTAATATGCAAGCCTCCTCCTTGATTTTGGAATGACATAAAGATGAATGAGACTATCAAGAAGTTCAGGTTGTAAAGTATATGTCAGAAGAGCATGATAGTGATATCTCTCATTTACAGAATGCTTTAAGGCTAACTTTCCCTCACATAGGTAAATACTATGATCCCTATTTTATAGATGAAGAAACTGAGGTTCAAAGAGACAAACAACTTGCACATAATTACATTAGAGAATTGTAATTCACTTTTATATTCATCTGTATCAGGTACAAGATCCGTTGGTCTTTTTGTGCTGCTAGGTATAAAAGACTTAGAACAACATGTAGAATAAAAAGGCTAAAATCTGGGGAATTGAGGCAACACTCATTTCCGTTCTGTTTATAAAGAAAGTCCAACTGAGAAGGAAGAGAGGTACAATGGATAGAATTTTGGTCCTGGAGTTATGTAGACTCATCTTTCTCAGTTCAAATTGTGCTTCAGACACTTACTAGCTTTGTTACCCTGGGCAAATCACTTCATCCTCTTTGCCTCAATTTCTTCATTTGCGAAATGAGCTAGAGAAGGAAATGGAAAACCTCTCCAGGATCTTTGCCAAGAAAACCTCAAATGGTGTCATAAAGAGTCAGACACAACTGAAAAACAACTCAACAACAATGTAAATAGGATACACACACACACACACTCACAGAGGAAATAGATTAGAAGCTATCACAACAATTCAGGAAAGTGAAACTGAACACTTTTGCTTCAATTTCCTCAGCTATAAAATGGGGATGATGCATTCCTACTTCCCAGGAAGGTTTGTGAGGATCAAAAGAAATAATATCTGTACATCATTTAGTATAGTGACTGTCACATAGTATGCACTGTCTAAACTCTAATCATCATCACTACCATCACCATAATTATAAATATTACTGTTCTTGTTATTCCTGATGGAATATAGTGGCAAAGGCTGTGAAACATTGACAACTGCAAAGCTAACTAAGTAGGATTTGAGCTCTTGTAGGTAGTTACTGCCATGATCATGAATTTTCCAGGGTTCTCCTCTTTTTATTTGATGAACAGTTTAAGTAATGTCTATCTAAGGAATAGATTTATTTAATTTTTATTTGACTTCTCTATGATTCTGACCCTTCCACAGTTCAGATGTCACTGACATTTTTTTTTAATGGGCTCAGTAGTGTCCTTATTTCAGAGAGTTTGGATTAGAGATATAATAACAAAAATGAAACATCTAATTATGTTGTGAAAAAGGCAATAACTACCTAAAATGCAAGAAAGGGGAATTTTTTAGGTTTATATACATAAGGGTTGGATATTCTAATGACCTAACCTGAGACACACATTTCATTCCATTTTTTCATATTTTAAGAAAATAATCTTAATTATTCTCTATACGTCACATATCCCTTTTGTGCTCTGTTTTGCCTACTCTCATTAAGTATATAATGGTAGCTCTTTTATAAGGTAGCTTTACTTTGTGGCAGCTAGATTTCTTGTTTGATACAAGTGTATTATTTTTCTGATCCTCACTCCTGCTTGGAAGTGTTGGTGTGAGATTAAGGATATCCCTAAAGCAACAGCTGCCCATGCACTTTACTGTACAGCAATATAATTTAACTAGAATTTGGAAAGGTCATGAGAGTCATTACCCATGGATCCTGTTATATTCAAAGCCCAAAGCAGGCACACAGCAGTGAGGTTATCTCCTGGTAGAATGAAGCTCTGGTAATACCCAGAAGCTGGAAGGAATTTAGGTTGTGTGCCTAAAAATAAAATGAGAGCTCAGTGTTGCTTCAAAGAGGCTTAAGGTCAGGGTTTGTTCAAATTGGGCTGCCAGGAGTGGAGTGTCAGCTCTGAAATCTAAACCTTTCGAAATCTGACGCATTCTTATTATGTTGCCTTGGGAATTACCTTTGACATAAATTCTTTAGGGATTACATAAGTTCAGAAAAGAAACAGAAAGGATAACATCCTGAAACTCTGCTATTCTTGTAAACACTTGTGAAATGTTGCTATGAAGGCTTCATTGACAGTTTCTCATTGCAAAATTTGGAATATCCCAGGGTAGACATTTTATCACCGGCCAATAGATCCTATTGGCCAGTGTAGGGTTGCGGATTGTAGTAGGATAAGGCTAAGTGCAGGAACTAGACCAAGCTGGCAGAAAATTTTAAAGATTGGTGGAACACAGTCAAGGAGTCACAGCCAGGATAATTAATGTAGATATATGGGTATTGGTTAGAAGAGGTAGCTATGGCTTTTCAGTTGTTTTATTCAGTTCTTACTCTTAAGGACCTAGTTTGGGGTTTTCTTGGCAAAGATACTGGGGTGTTTACCATTTCCTTTTCCAGATAATTTTACAGATAAGGAAACTGAGGTAAACAGCATAAGTGTTTGAGGCCAGATTTTCAGGGAGATTAGTCTTCCTGACACCAGGCCTTGTGCTCTATCTACTAGGCCAGCTGGATGCCCTAGAGGTAACTAGAAATTCATAAATAAAGCTGAATTCAGAGTTAGATAGCAGTATCTTCCTGACAGATTTTCCTACTTCTATTCTCTTTCCCTTTCGATCTATATTACTGTACTCTTAACTCTCTTTATTTTTCAGCCCTCCAGATTAATCTTTGTCCTGAATGTATAGCTATTTTATATGACCCCTTTGTTAAAAAAAGATTTAAGGTCTTTGGAATGCTTTACTAGTCCATTTCTAACTCTAGTTCTAAACACCCATGTCCTCGTAGAAAAGTTTGCTATTCCCCCAATGACAACTTTTTGTTTTGTTTTGTTTTGTTTTCTTTTTCCCTATGTAGGAGGCTTTGTTTTCCCAATAGGTACTGTTTCATTCCTTGTAACCATAGTTCCTAATGGTTGGTACATAATAGACATTTAATAAACACTTATTTATTGATTCATGGAATAGCCCACTTTTTACTGTTCTCACTTTGGATTGGAACCCATCCTTTTAAACCTAAATCAAACATCAGCTCTTCCTTGAAGGCTTACCTGATTTTCCTCTCCTTCTCCTTTGTTGTTACCTTTCTGTTCTGATCAAACTTCACTTGATTAAGGTGCAAAATTTTGCTACTTATAACATTGCTTTTAAGCATGCTTATGCCAGATATACTAACAAATTTCAATACCTAAATCAGATCTCACAGAAACCAATGCTATGTGTCACAAAAAAAATGAGATGGTCAGAGGACAAACATAATTATTTGGATTGTAGCCTTTTAAAAACAATCATTCAATGGGGCGGCCAGGTAGCACAGCGAGAAGAGCACCGGCTCCAGTGTCAGAACGACCTGGAGATCGAATCCCGGGCTCAGACACTTAGCACCCACCCAGAAACACCTGGCCGTGTAACCTCGAGCAAGTTACTTAACCCCAATTGCTTAGGGGCGGCCAGGTGGCTCAGCGAGTAAGAGCACTGGCTCCAGTGTTGGGATGACCTGGAGATCCAATCCCCGGCTCAGATACTCAGCACCACACCCAGAAATAACTGGCCGTGTATCCTTGAGCAAGTTACTTAACCCTGATTGCTTAAAAAAATAATCATTCAATTAATAAATATTTTAACTACCTACTATTCACCAGTCATTTTACTAAGCATTGTGGGATTAAATAAAAAAAGAGACTGTATTTACTTACAATGAATTTACATTTAGAATATGTGTGTGTTTATGTATTTATATATCTTTAAGGAAAATATTGTGAAAATATATGATAAATCCTATACTCCCCAAAAGATCATTTCATTCATGTATTCATTTGGATCCTTTTTAAGCAATGCAAAACATAACCTCCATACCTTCGTAGAGAGTCATCCTGATTGCTATGGCCAAAAATTTCTTCACCATGTGGTCAGCCTTCTGGTGACCATCCTCTATGACTTAGTGAGGCTGGTTTTTGGATGAGAGGAGCATAGCCCAATGCCAGATTTGTACTTGAAGCCTTTTCAGATCATTAGGGTCTGCCTGAGTTAACATTTACTGCCAAAGTTATTTTGAAGAAAGGGTCATTGGTAAGACAAGGCTCAGCATGAGAATAAAATAGGAGGACTTCCATGGACAAATGCATAGTTCTCTAAAAAATATGAAACTTATTTTCTCTTGAAGTTCTTTCATCTCTGAAATGTAGTATTGTTTTTCCATTGTGTCCTCAGTAAATTTGCCAGAAATTTTGTCTTGACATTTAGGGAAATAGAAAATAGAAAGTGTTGGTTTGGCTGCCTCATATGCTTCCTATCTTCGAAGCCTTTCAGCTCAAGGGTTTCCAAGTTCATAGAAAACAAGAGCCTATTTACTTTCCATTGCAGGTTGAAGGTATTTCCATTTTAGTACCATTCTCAATTTTACTCAGTCATGAGTTAAAATGCTTCTTAGAACTTGTAAATCTTGGGCTACCGGTGGCCTGTCCATAAAAGATTCCCCCTTGAAAAGATAGAAATTGGGGAAATTTATGAACAGAGTAGGATAAAGTTTATTGACTGATCTATAGATTGAATAGAGCACATAATAGTTTTTGCTGTTGTTCAGTCATTTCCTTTGTGTTCTATTCTTGACCCCATGTGGGATTTTCTTGGCAAACATACTAGAGTGCTTTGCTATTTCCTTCTCCAGCTCATTTTACAGGTGAGAAAACTGAGGTAAACAGGATTAAATGAGTTGCCCAGTGTATGAGACCACATTTGAACTCAGGTCTTCCTTATTCTAGGCCTACGTCTCTATCCATCTTGCCACGGAGCTGCCCAGGAACCTAAATAATAGATACATATGACATTTTGTCTTTAATATTTGAGAAAGAAAAATGTCATTCCATTGAAATACTGCCACAAAACTCTTCATATATTTTACAACACACAGTTGGGAATAAGTATCAAAGAAATTGTGAGACAGAAATGGAGTAAGAATTGATTCTTTTCTTTTTTTTTTCTCTCCTAAAGAACAAGAAGGAAAAAGTGGCAATGCAATTTCAAAATACACTTTCAAATATTTAAAATTATTTCATAAACTCTAAATTATCATTCTGTCCCTCCTCTCTTCCTTCAAAAGACAATCTCCTCCCCACCAAAAGAATGATTAGTGATTTGTCTATTAGAAAATTAAAGTATGTATGAGTTTGCATCTAATTGATTTATATACTCTAAAACCTTTCAGCAAAATGATACTATTAAATGATATTACACAATACTATGTTGTATAACCCTACACTGTACTCCACATACACATGTACACCCCTATACTTTACATAACCCGTTAGATGCTACTCTACATTATTTCTGTTTTATGCTATTACACTATACTTTATATAATATACACTACTATGTCCATAATGTATACTCTTCAACACTACTCTACTATACTATATTACATTATATTAGACAATACTCTATACCTTTTTCAAGTCTACTTCATTATTCTAAACTCTATATGACTCTATACTACTCTAAATTACACTAATGCTACTTCACTGTAACTATGTCATACTATCATATTCTGTACTAGACTGTATCATATGCCACTATCTTATAATCTTCTATGCTATGCTATACATTATATTATATAAAACTACTTAAGCACTCTGCCAGAACAGTTTGTTGACTCATGTTGCCCTGGTAACAAGAATACATTCATTGTCTGGTTTGGGGAAGAGGGCAATTACATGATACAATGGAGAGAGCACTGGGTGTGGAATCAGGAAGATTCCTTTCCCTGAGTGCAAATCTGGCCTCAGACACTTACTGGCTATGTCATCCTGGACAAGGCATTTAGCCCTGTTTGCCTCAGTTTCCTCATCTGTAAAATGAGCTGGAGAAGGAAATGGCAAACTACTTCAATATCTTTGTGAAGAAAATCCCAAATAAGGTCACAAAGAGTCAGACTCAACTGAAATGACTGAACATCTAGTTTAGGAAGCTATGAAAGTTGTGTTTAGAGATGTCATAGAAACATTATAAAATCAAGGAAAAGTAGCTGGTTGATTGTCTATAGAATCCCAAGTGATCAGTCTGAATGCCTTAAAAAAAAAAACTGAAATAATTGAACAAGAGGGTGGGTTCTTAATTCACAATTTAAATAGTATAAATATTCATTAGGAATCATTTCTCTAGTAATAGTATGATTACCAAATTATCCTTTGTATCTTTCATTAACATTGGAGTTGAGCTGATAACTAATTGTTTGTTTGGAAGTCACTCTAATTAATTTTCAAGCCAACTATTTATTGAAGAAGTCTTTAAAAAAAGAAATAATTATTTTAACCAAGATCTGTGATGTGTTTGATATAGCAAATTCCCAGGTTGGAAAATCCCTCTATCAATGCAGGTAGGATGCTTTTTTTCAATTTGTAGACAAAGGCAGAAACAGAACCAGAGAGCCAAAGACAGACACACTCACCCACATACCTGTGAGTACTGAAAGGTTAAATGATTTTTCCAGTTTCACCCAACTAGTATGTGCAAAAGGCAGGATCTGAGCCTGTCTTTATGATTGCAAAGTCAAATTAACATTCTGGAGAAATCATAATCATAACTAGTGTTACATAAAGCTTTATATTTTGGAAAATACTTTCCCTTTAATTATTTGATTTAAGGTCCCGAAGTCCACTGGGTGATATAATTATCTATTTTCCAGATTTTTTATAGGGATAATTATTCCTATTTTTCAGGTGGGAAATTAGGTGGCACAGTGGATAGAATACTGGGACAGGAATTAGAAAGACTCCTTTTCTTGAGTTCAAATCCAGCTTTAGATACTACTAGTTGTGTGACCCTGGCGAAGTCATTTAACCTTATTTGTCTAATTTTTCTCATTTATAAAAGGAGTTGGAGGAAGTAATGGAAAATCACTTTATTATCTTTGCCAAGAAAACCCCAAATGGAGTATTGGGCATGACTGAAACACAACTGAACAACAACAGATTTCCAGATTCAGATAATTAGACACAAAGTGTACATATCTCATCTATGATCATGCAGAAGGTCTGATGTACACATTGAAATTGTGAGTGGTGCAATGAATGGAACACTTGGCCTGGAGACAGGAAGACCTGCGTTCAAATCCGGCCTCAGACACTTAACACAGAACTAGCCGTGTTACTTTGGCAAATCACTTAACCCTAATTGCCCTGCCTTCCCCCCTCCAAAAAAAATAAAAATAAATTGTTGAGTCATAGCCCAGGGCTCTTTATACTACACCATACTTCCTGAAGTAATACTTTGTAGGAAATAATAATTTTCACTGATAAAAAATGAGAAAAGAATCAGAAATAGACAAGTCATAGAGATTGTTGTAGAAAAAACCTTCCATTGGCAGTAGGAGGATTTTGGTTCAAATGCCAACCTTGTTATGCACTAATATTATGGTCTTGTTCGGAAAGCATTTAACCCTTCTATACTTCATCTTCCTTATTGGACTAGATGACATCCATGATCCCTATCAGGTTTAAACAGTATTTACATAGATTGAGTTAATTGTTAATCTTTGTGAAAGTAATTGTAAGAGAAATAATTCAGGTAGCACTCAGGTTGAAGAGACAAGAAATTCATTAACAAACCATTGGAGAAGGCAAATTCAATGAGTACCCTGTACCATAATTGGGAAGCAATTCCCCTATTTATGATATTTCTAAAATTTAAGATTTCTTTCTACAGACATAGTTAAATTTCACCATGGGTATGGCAGTTGAGCTCTCCTAATTACTATTTTTTTTTTCAAAGAAACTGCATCTAGATGATTCTTGATTTATTTTAACTTGTTCAATTCAAAAGGGTAACAAGTTATACTGTCTTAGAGCTACATTTAACTTTACTCATAGGAATTCACCTCTGTATAATCCCCCAGAGCACAGATGATACCATTTCTGTATTAACACTTGGAGCTTACTCTTAGAGTGATTTTTCCCCTGGAAATTTTTTTCAGTTCAACTAAACAGGCAAATGAAGTCTTCAATTTATGTATTCTCAGAACAACTATGCCACAGGCAGTGACTTCCCATATTAATTTCCCAGTGAACCTTACCACTGTTCTGAAGCAGTTTCTTTCAGAAGTCAGAGTGTACTTCAGTCTCTCTGGCCCAATTAATCCTTGTCCTCTCACTAGAGAATGCCTGGAAGTCCTACCAATTAGTAGAGGTAGTTTTCATGGAATATACACCTTTCCATATTTTTTAAAAACAGTATTCCAGACATGATACATTGCCAAGATATTACTAAACAATCAGTGTCAAGTCACAATTAATATCAGTTATACATCTGCAATTATATCTAAACTATTAAGCTGGAATATGTGCTCTATAAAATCTTTAAAATGTCATTGTGGGTTAAACTCTAAATACAAGTTCAATTTCCTGATACAGCATTTTATTTCAATTATTATTCATCACAGAGAATTAAATTGTTCCAACTGATCTCAAAGAATAATTGTCCTTCCATTGATTCCAAATGAGACATTTGTCTAACCCCCAAAATATAGGTTTTATAGATGTTGTGGTATATTTCACTTTTAAATTGACTACATTTATCTCACAGTCCTTTCTGTTACTACCATATAGACAGTCATCCATTATAACGATTTTTAAGGGGCAAAGCCAAGATGGTGGAGTGAAAGAAGGACCTTACTTGAGCTTGTGCTCAGTTATCTCAAATACCTGTAAAAAAAGACTCTAAACAAATTTTATAGCTACAGAACTCTCAAAATGATAGAGTGAAATACATCTCCAGTTGAAGACAGTCTGACAAACTGACAGGAGGGGTCTATTGCAACAGGGTGGGAGCGGAGCACAGTGTGGGCTGAGCCAGTAAAGAGTGGCAGCACACATTGGCCAGAGCAGATCTCAGGGGATTCGATCAGTAGCAGCTATGGTGGTTTCCAGACTTCTTAACCCATAAACACAAAAAAGAAAGTAAAAGGTCAGTGGGAAAACTCTTCTGGAACTGGATGAGAGAGGAGCACAGTCTGGCTCCTGTTCCTGGTGTGGTGGAGGTGGAAGCAGTGACTGCAGGAGCTGTGGTGGCTACTTCCATAGCTCCAGGCTCACTGATGGTAGAGAGACCAAGAGACTGACCAGAGGGCAATTGCAGGATTCTCTTTGCTGTTGTTGAGGCAGAATTCTCTTGCTTTGCCTTACTTAGATCTGGATTGCAGACTTGGGTGGCAGTCCTGGGGTAAGGAGCACTGGCATCACAGAGTTTGTTGAAGCTGTAGAGAGGCAGTCCTCCTCACAGTTCAGACACATGTGCCTCAAAGAAGATCTTACAAAAAACTGCCCAAAACCTCAGAAATTTGGGGCACAGCCTGCTCCTGCAGCAAAGAGCTCAAGAGTCAAGTATTTGACTAGAACCATGAGCAAACAGAGGAAGAGAAATAAAACTATAGAATCTTTTTTTTTTTTTGGTGACAAAGAGAATCAAAATATGGAACCAGAAGAAGACGAAGAAAACAAAGTCAAAATTCGTGCTTCAAAAGCTTCCAAGAAAAATATGAATTTCCCACAGGCCATGGAAGAAATCAAGAAGAATTCTGAAAATCAAGCAAGACAAGTAGAGGAAAAATTGGGAAGAGAAATAAGTGTTGCAAGAAAATAATGAAAAACGATTCAACAGCTTTTTAAAGGAGACCCAAAAAGAAACTAAAGAAAAATAACACTTTAAAAATAAACTAACTCAAAAGACAAAAGAGGCCCAAAAAAGCCAATGGGGAGAAGAATGCCTTAATAAAATTGGTGAGATGGAAAAGGAACTTCAAAAGCTCACTAAAGAAAATAATTCCTTGAAAATTAGGTTAGAGCAAATGGAAGCTAATGACTTTATGAGAAATCAAGATATTATAAATATAAATATCCAAAATAATGAAAAAATAGAAAGCAATGTGAAATATCTCATTGGAAAAAACCATTGACCTGGAAAATAGATGAAGGAGAGATAATTTAAAAATCAATTGACTACTTGAAAGTCATGATCAGAAAAAGACCCTAGACATTATCTTTCAAGAAATTATCAAAGAAAACTGCATTGTTGAAAGAATTCACCAACCACCTCCTGAAAAAGACCCCAAAAAGAAAACACCTAGATAGAGTATAGTCAAATTCCAGAGTTCCCATGTCAGGGAGAAAATATTACATGCAGTCAGGAAGAAACAATTTGAGTACTGTGGAAACACAATCAGGACAACACAAGATCTAGCAGTTTCTACATTAAGGGAGTGTAGGGCTTGGAATATGATATTCTGGAGGTCAAAGGAGATAGGATTAAAACCAAGAATCACCCAACCAACCAAACTGATTATGATACTTCAGGAAAAATATAACATTCAATGAAATAGAGAACTTTCAAGCATTTTTGATGAAAAGATCAGAGCTGAACAGAAAATTTTACTTTCAAATACAAGAATCAAGAGAAGCATGAAAAGATAAACTGGAAAGAGAAATCATAAGGAACTTATTAAAGTTGATCTGTTTACATTCCTACATGGCAAGACTCATGAGACTTTTTTTTCTGCAGAAGGATAATTGAAGGGAATGTGTGTGTGTGTGTGTGTGTGTACATGTATACATAGATAGAGGGCACAGGGTAAGTTAAATATGAAGGAATGATATCTAAGGTTCATGTAAAAAACAAATTTTTTTAACATTTGTTTTTAAAACTTTGGGTTCCAGATTTTTTTTCCTTCTTCCCTCCTCACCCACCCCCACTGGGAAGATAAACAATTCAATATAGGTTGTACATGTGTAGTCACCCAAATCATTTGCATGGTAGTTATATTGTGAAAGACTATTTCCGTCTATTGTATCCTGCACCCCACTTATTCTATTTTCTCCTTAGATCCTATCCCTTTTCAAAAATGTTTGCTTTTAACTACCCTCTCCCCCAATCTGCCCTCCCTTCTATCATGCCCACTCATCCCCTACCCCCTATTTTCCTGTAGGGTAAGATACCCAATTGAGTATGTATGTTATTCCTTCCTTAAGCCAAATTCAATGAGAATCAACTTGTCCCATTCCCTTTCACCTTCCTGCCCTTCCCCTCCATTGTAATGGTTTTCTCTTGACTCTTTTTTGTGAGATAATTTACCCTAATCTCTCTCTCCATTTCTACTCCCAATAAATTCCTCTCTCACCTCTTAATTTTAATTTTTAGATATCATCCCTTTATATTCAACTCATCTTTTGCCCTCTGTCAATGAATACATGAACATACATATGCCACACATACATACATATTTATATACAAATACACCCTCCTATACATACGTATATACATATATATTCCCTTCAACAATCTTCATACTGAGAAAAGTCATATGAGTTACAATTACCATTTTTCCATGTAGAAATGTAATATAGTTTAACTTTGGTAAGTTCCTTATGATTTCTTTTTCCTATTATCCTTCTCATGCTTTTCTTGCTTCTTGTATATGAAAGTCAAATTTTATGTTCAGCTCCAGTTTTTTTTTTTTCATCAAGAATTCTTGAAAATCCTCTATTTCATTGAATGACCATATTTTCCCAAGTAGTATTATACTCAGTTTTGCTATGTAGGTGATTCTTGGTTTTAGTCCTAGCTTCTTTGACCTCCAGAATATCATATTCTAAGCCCTTTGATCCCTTAATGCAGAAGCTGCTAGGTCTTGTGTTATCCTAACTGTGTTTCCACAGAATTCAAATCATTTCTTCCTAATTGCTTGCAGTATTTTCTCCTTGACCTGGGAACTCTGGAATTTGGCTATAATATTCCTAGAAGTTTTCTTTTTGGGATATATTTCAAAAGGCAATTGGAGAATTCTTTCAATTTCTATTTTGCCCTCTGATTCTAGAATATCAGGGCAGTTTTGCTTGATAATTTCTTGAAAGATAATGTCAAGGCTCTTTTTTTGATCATTGCTTTCAGGTATTCTAATAACTTTTACATTATCACTCCTGAATCTATTTTTCAGGTCAGTGGTTTTTCCAATGAGATATTTCAGATTGCCTTCTATTTTTCATTTGTTTGGATCTGTTTTATAGTATCTTGATTTCTCATAAAGTCATTAGCTTCCAATTTCTCCAATCTAATTTTGAAGGAGTTATTCTCTTCAGTGAGTTTTTGACATTCCTCTTCCATCTGGCAAATTCGGGCTTTTTAAGGCATTCTTATTCTCATTGGCTTTTTGGGCCTCTTTTACTATTTCAATTCATCTATTTTTTAAGGTGTTATTTTCTTCAGTGTATTTTTAGGTCCCCTTTAGCAGTCTATTGACTCGCTTTTCATGATTTTTTTTGCATCATTTTCATTTCTCTTCCCAATTTTTCCTCTAAAGCAAGAGCAATTACCCTCTGAATGGTCACTTGGTCCCCCTACAATCTGCAGGCCAGGAGCTTCTGAGGCAGCCAGGCTGTGGCTGCTAGAGCCATCAAGCCTCTGCAGCTTGTCGCCCTGGGGGCAGGGGCTGGATGACTCTCTTCAGCACCCCTCCCCCCTTCCAACATAGGTCTGTACTGACCTTTTACTTTGTCTTTGGTGTTTATGCATTGAAAAGTATGGAAACCACAACAGGTACTAATGATTCACTCTCCTGATGTTTGCTCTGGGGGTCTCTGGTTGGTGCCACACTAGGGCTGGAACCCTGCAGCTCACACTGCATTGAGATCGGCTCCCAGCTTGATGCAATAGACCCTTCCTGTCAGCCTTCTGGGCTTTCTTCAATGGGAGATTTGTTTCTCTCTGTTACTTTGTGGGTTTTTGTGATAGTAATGGCAATTAAAGATTCCCCTGTATTGGCTTGGCTTTCAAATTGATTGTGTTAAAACCCAGAGTTTGTTAATCCCACCTGTGGGATGGGCTTGTTGATGTGAAAAGAAAGTCCTGAATTGGGAGGAGCTGGTGATGTAGATTTGGAGAGACACAAGAGAGAGGCGGAAGATCTTTTTGGAAGCAGCACCTCGTGGAGAGAGAGAGAGAGACTAAGAGAATTGCTGGTGGCCGCTTTGAATTGCCCTGGACTTTTGAGACCTGCCCCCTGAGCTGCCAAGGACTGAGGAGACATGGCTGTTTACTCTTCTCTCTCGAGGCAATTTGTCTTTTTCCCATTCCCCTAAATCGCTTAATTGTGAAATCTTATCCAGCACCTCTGAAAGAGGGTGCCCTATTTCTCCAATTAACAGAGTCAGAATTAGGTGCTTATATGCAGGAGGAGCTGTCTTCACTATGATATTTCTATGAGGAACTCCTAGGGGGGTATCATAATATGCATTTGCATCTCCAATCAGGATAGCAGTTTTCATTACCTCCTCCTTTAGTTTTCTCATACAGTCTCTAAGTGAGTACCAGGGTCTGTCTCCCCTAGGCCACATAGATTCAGTTGGATATTGCTTTTTGCAACCTTCTGCAGC
>NW_027186055.1:0-15127 GCF_028583685.1 Petaurus breviceps papuanus
GTGTGTGTGTGTGTGTGTGTGTGTGTGTGTGTGTGTGTGTGTGTGTATTCATATGAGACAGGTAGATGGCTCAGGGATAGGGCTCTGGGCCTGGAGGCAGGGAACTTGTGTTCAGTTACTTTCAGTTGTGTTCGATTTTTGTGACCCCATCTGGGGTTCTCTTGGCAAAGATACTGGAATAGGTTGCCCTTTCCTTCCCCAGCTCATTTTACAGATGAAGAAACTGAGGCAAACAGGGTTAAGTGGTGAAGATGAATCTTCTTCACTCTAGGCCGGGCACTCTATCTATTTTGCCACTACAGAGTCAGGAAGACTTGCGTTTAAGTCTGGCCTCAGACACTCACTAGCCACATGTCCTTTTTTGCCTTAGCTTCCTCATCTGCAAAATGAGCTGGAGAAGGAAATGGCAAATCCCTCCAGTGTCTCTGCCAAGAAAACCCCTTATAGAATCATGAAGAGTTGGGAATGACTGAGTACTAACAGCAATGTGTGTGTGTGTATGGACACACACACATATAACTGTTCATATATTTCAGAATCTTTCAACAAATCTTCCCATCACTCAGATAACCCTTTCTCAGGGTCCCATCCCTGGAAACTACTCACGTTTGGCTGGCACACTGGCACCCTTCCCAGACTTGTAGGAAGCTGCTAACCCTTCTGCTGTGCAGTTCTTCTGAACCAGAGCAGGAGGACTTCCACAGAGCATAGTCAGTCCCATGATGTAAGTAAGGCCACTAGGCAATTAGAGGATGTAGGCAGCATCCCTAGTGGGCCATTGGGCAGAGCTGGGGCTGGGTGTAGACCTGATAGGCAGGCTCTGTGGGTTTGGTCCACAGGGGACCCAACACGGGACACTTTTTAATGGCTTTTTAGAAACAGTAAATTATTGCCAAGAAATTCTGCTCAGTAGCCCATGGCGGGATTTATTTTGTGATTAGTCAAGTTGCTTGGGTTTCAGTGAAGGCTCAATTTTTCCTGGTTGGCTAGGAACACACAAGAGTCCATTATTGAACTGCTGACCTTTGTAAAAACATTGGAAATAGGTTAAAATGGTAGGCTGTAGAGCTGCAAGGGGCATCTGCCATCTTCTCATCCAAGCCACACCTGAGTGGGCTGAGTAACTTGGCTCCAAGTCCCCACCCAAGTTCACTTAATGACTTGTTGATGGGGAATTTGCTTCCTGTTGAAGCAGGCTGGTTCATTTCTAGATAGTTCTAAGGGTTAGGATGTTCTTCCTTATATGGAGCCCAAATATTTTCCTCTTCAACTTCAATCTATCATTCCTAGTTTGTTACACGGCACCAAGGACAACAAATGGAATTCCTTTTCCTTATGACAGCCTTTCCAACTATTGGAAGAGACCTCTATTGCTTCCCCCAACTCTTTTCTTCCACAGGCTAAACATTGTCATACACTCTATTTTATTCTAATTTAAATTAATCATTCAATTTAAGTTATTCTAATTCATTCAAATTTAAACATCCTCACCATTCTAATTTTTTTTGGGGGGGAATGCTTTTTATTTGTTGTCATTTTGAACTTGAAAAGCAACACCTACAATTACTTCAACATACAGAAGGGGATTATATATATATATAGTTTGCTTTTAACAAAAGTACATAATAAGTGCAAGATATTAGTTTCAAGGCTGTCCTGCTTTCTCTGTGTCCTTCTGAACTTAGCTCTATCCTATTATATGCATTAAAAAAAATAAAAGGATCCAATGACCCAATTTCCTTTCTTTTCTTTGACATCACAATTGCCAGCTCCCTCCTCTCTCCAAAATGCCTTATGCCTTAAATTCAAGAAAGGAAAAAATCCTTGCAACAAGCAAGCATATTTTCCCTGTTGAGTTTAATGTCTTTCCACATCTAATGTTTTGCATTTGTCTGTATTTCTGCAATTCTCCTTTGTCCAGTGCTGTTAAGAGAGGTTTACTTTATGGCTATTCCTTTGATCCCTACTTCCATATTCCTTTTCTCAATAGAAATAGTAAGTACATCCCTTATTGCTTTTTTCCCTAAGCAATTCCTTTTCCTCTCCAAGATGATTGAGACAGAAGAGGTCCGGCCTCAGGTCTCCCTTTTGTCTTAGCTTCCTCCATAACCTAAGAAAGCAAGTTTCTGAAGGATCACTTATTTCTTTCCCCCATCTTTGAATAAAAACACTTCATTCCTTAGTTTGCCTGTCAGTTCTATGAAAAAAGGGGAAGAATTTATTACTAAAGAATACATAGAGAGCATTATGGCATGTAAAATGGATAATTTTGAATACATTAGATTAAAAAGATTCCACGCAAACAAAACCAATACATGCAAGACTAGAAGGAAAGCAGAAAACTGGGAAAAATTTTCATAGTAAATTTTTCTAATGGCCTCACTTCTCAAATAAAAGTGACCTGAATCAAATTTATAAGGAGTCAGTCACCAATTGATAAACAATCAAAGGATATGAACAGGTAGTTTTCAGATGAAGAAATCAAAACTACCTATAGTCATACAAAAATGTTCTAAATCATTATTGATTAGAGAAATTAAAATTTAAACAACTTTAAGATACCACCTCATGTCTATCAGATTGGCTAATATGAGAGGTAAGGAAAATGATAAATACTGGAAGGGATGTGGGAAAATTGGGACACTAATGCATTATTGGTGGAGTTGTGAACTAATCCAAGCACTCTGGAGAACAATTTGTAATTATGTCCAAAGGGCTATAATACTGTGCATACCCTTTGACCCAGCAATATCACTACTACGTTTCTATCCCCAAAAAATTTTAAAAAACGGAAGAGGAAATATATGCACAAAAATATTTAAAGCAACTCTTTTTGTGGTGGCAAATATTTGGAAATTAAGGGTATGCCCATCATTTGGGAAATAACTAAACGAGAGTTGGTATATAATTGTGATGGAATACTATTGTGCCATAAGAATTGATGAGAAGGATGGTTTTAGAAAAATCTGGAAAGACTTATGTGAACTAAAACAGAAGAAATAAGCAGAACTAGGGGGACATTATATACAGCAGCAGCAATATCGTATGATGATCAGCTGTGAATGACTTGGCTATTCTCAGCCATACAAAGCAATACAAAATTCCAAGACAATTCCGAAGGACCTATCATGGAAAATGCTATCCACCTCCAAGAGAAACAAGTGATAGAATTTGAATAAAGATTAAAGCTTATTGCTTTTTTTAAACTTTATTTTTCTTTTTTTGGTCTGTTTTTTTCACAAGAGTAATATGGAAATATGTTTTACATGACTGCACATGTATAACATTTCTAAAATTGCATGTCTTCTCAATGGGTGATGAGGGAAGAAGAGTGGAGGTAAATCTGGAATTCCAAATTGTAAAAAATGAAAGTTAAAATTGCTTTTGTATGTAATTAAAATATTAAAATCAATAAGAAAGAAAAACTTCATTCTTTCATTTGTTGTGTCTGACTTTTATTTTTTACCCCATTTGTTGTTTTTTTCACCAAAGATACTGGCATGGTCTATGCTTTCCTTCTCAGCTCGCTTTATAATTGAGGAAACTGAGGCAAACAGGGCTAAGTGACTTGCCCAGCATCACATAGTTATTAAGTGTCTGAGACCAGATTTGAACTCAGGAAGATAAATCTTATTAACTCTAGACCTGGTACTATCTCCATTGTACCACCTAGCTGCTCCACCTCCTTCTTACATAGCCCTTTCCATTTTCTCAAATGTCTTTTCTGGGTGTCTCTTGCTCTGTGTTTACATTTCAGAATTTCTATTCACTTCTGGTTTTTCATCAGGAATATAAAAAACTAAGAGTCTATTTGAATTCGAAGTTGATAATCTGGTCATTAGTTATTCTCGGTTCTAAGCCTTTATTTTTTTCCTTTTGGAATAGAAAATTCCAAGATCTTTTGAGTCCATTAAAGCCCTCCTGAGATCCTGATTGCAAGTCCTTGGTATCTAAACTATTTCTCCATAGCTGCTGAAGGAGTTTTTTTCTCTGACATGGAAGACCATGATGTGCTTGGAAGTCTTCATTTTGTCATTTCTTTCAGAAAGTGATCAGAAGATTTTCTAATTTTCTCTTTGCATTCTGGTTCACAGTTTTCACTTGGCATTTTTGTATGTGTGACATCTTAGAAAAATCATGGAAGTCTAATGATTCTGAGATCATCTCTCTTTGAACTGCTTTCTAGAAAAGTTTTTTTGTATAAGTAGATGCATTCTATTTTCATTATCTTTTGATTTTATTCCAATCTTTCATCTTGTGTCATAGAGTCCTTGATTTCTGCTTATTCCACTGAAATTTTGGGGGATTCATCTACTTGGGTAGGTTAACACCTTTGACTTTTAGTGAGGTAGTCTCCTTTAATTATTTTTTCTCTGGAGTTCTTATTTCATTTTTTCCATCTATTCTTGTAGAACTTATGACCAAGATATTTTCTCTCTCTCAGAAGTTCTGTTTGTACATGTTGTAGAATTAATCTCTTCTGGATTTGACTCTTGGGCATCTCTGGACCCATAATATTAAAAAGGTTTTAACAAATAAAACAATGTAGCCAAGATTTGAAGGAAATCAGAAAATTGTGGAAAAAAATTTATAGACATTTTCTCAAATAAAGGCTTCATATCTCAAATATATAGAGAATTTTGTCAGATAAGAATATGAATCATTCCCTAATTGATAAATAATCAAAGGACATGAAGAGGCAGTTTTTGAAGAAGAAATCAAAGCTATATATAGCATATGAAAAGTGCTCTAAATCATTAATAATTAGGAAAATGAAAATTAAAACAACTTTGAGATAGCATCTCATACCTATCAGAGTGCTAAAATGATAAAAGGGGAAAATAACAAATGTTGAAGAGGACGTTGAAAAGAGTGGGGTACCAATTCACTGTTGGTGGAATTGTGAAGTCGTTCAACCATTTTGGAGAGCAAACTGGAATTATGTCCAAAGAGTTAATAGATTGTGTATGACCTTTGACCCAGCAATATCACTATCAGGTCTGCTTCTCAAGATGATCAGGGGAAAAAGGAAATGAAGCTTTATGTTCTAAAATATTTATAGTAGCTCTTTTTTTTGCAGGGACAAAGAACTGGAAATTGAGGGGATGCCTATCAATTGGGGAATGGATTTATAAATCATGGTATATGATTGTAATGGAATACTACTATGTTGTAAGAAATAATGAGTATATTGATTTTAGGAAAACTTGCATGACATAATGCAGAGTGAAATGAGCAGAACCAAGAGAACATTGCATACAGTAAGAGCAATATTGTTTGAAGAGGAAATGAGAAGGACTGAGCTATTTTGAGTTAAGTGAATATTCAAATAAACTACAAAGGACCTATGATGGAAGATGCTATCTTCCTCCACCTCCAGAGCAGCTTGAGAAAAGAGATGGAGATAGGAGAGTGTCGTGCACAAAAGCAGAAAACAGTTGAAGTAAACCATAAAGTTTAAGTAATTAAAATTATTTTGGGGTTATCCATATATGCATTTATCAGCCATTTTATTGAGTTCCTTGGGATTTTTGTATGTGTAACTTTTTGTGCACCAGGCACTGCATCCTGTTGTGTGTTAGGCAACAGGCACAATGAGATGAGAAAAAATCCCTACCTTTGAGGATATTATTAAATTAAATTCAAAGAAACAAAAGGAACAGAGATAAGTAAATCTAAATTTTATGCAAATAATTTTTTGATGGGGTGTGGGCCATAATAATTTAAAAAAATCAAAAATTTACTTATTTACTTTTAGTTTACAACATTCAGTTCCACAATCCCTTGAGTTTCAAATTTTCTCTCCCTCCTTCCCGCCTTCCCCTTCCCCATGGTGGTCTCTAATCAAATATAGGTTCTACAAATACCTTCACATCAAACATTAGTCAAATTGTAAAGAAGAGTGATAACCAATGGAGTGAACAACGAGAAAGAAGGGACAAAACAAAACAAAACACAAAAGAGAGAGAGCAAGGAGTTTGCCTCATGAGTCCTTTGGAGTTGTCTTCTAACCTTCTATTGGTCAGAGGAGCCCAGTCTATCAAAGTTAGTCATCACACATATGATGTGTCTGCAACTGTGTTCAACGTTCTCCTGGTTCTGCTCTCCTCACTCAGCATCAGTTTATATGACTATCTCTAGCTTATTATGAAGTTCTGCTGTTGATTTCTTATAGAACAGTAGTATTCCATTACATGCATATACCACAATTTGTTCAGCCATTCCCCAGTTGATGGCATCCCCTTAATTTCCAATTCTTTGCCACCACAAAAAGAGTTGCTATAAATATTTTTGTACATATAGGTCCTCCTCCCACTTCTATCATCTCTGGGACACAGTCTTAGAAGTGATACTACTGGGTCAAAGGGCATGCACTTTTTAATATTTTTTTATATTTATGTTTTTTATATACTACTTAAGGAAAGAGCCCTGTGGCTGTTGAGTAAAGTCTTGAAGGAAGGCAGGGATTGTACAAGGTAGAGGGGAGGAAGAAAATTGTTTCAGACATGGAAGTGTGAGAAAGCAGAGATGAGAGATGGAGTATTGTATGTTATTGGTTGTTTTGTTCAGTCACTTCAGTTGGGTCTAGCTCTTTGTAATTCAATTTGGGGTTTTGTTGGCAAAGATATTGGAGTAGCTTGTCATTTCCTTCATCTCATTTTACAAATTAGAAGATTGAGGCAAAGAGGATTAAGTTACTTGCCCAGGGTCACACAGCTAGTAAGTGTCTGAGGCCAGATTTGAACTCAGGGAGATGAGTCTTCCTGACTCTAGACTTGTTACTCTTTGTGACCATTGTCACATTTTGTCACCATTGTGCTGCCACGTAGCTTCCTAATAAAATTATATATAGAGGGACAGTAAGTTGGTCAGTTTGGTTGAGCAAAGAGTGTACCAGATTGTATAAGGCTTTCTAATACAAAGAAAGGTAATTGTACTTTATCTTAGACATGGCAGTTGGTGGTTGACTTTGGGACCAAGACAAACAATGAGGAAGATAAAAGCAAATTCTTTGGGGACCAGGACTGTCTTGCAATTTTAGTTGTATTCTTAGCATCTAGCCCAGTGTCTAGCAAAAAGTACGAGCTTTGTGGATGACGAATTTCTTGATTAATCAAAAATGGAACTCTTCCATGATTCCTGGGACCAGCAAACTTCAGTCTAAACTCCCTTCCATTCTACTCCTAGATCTCTTGAATTGATCAAGGATGTTGATATTTCTGATTTTCTTATATTGTCTGAGACTCAGGCCTATTCCTCCTGCAAATTTCGGATAACCAAAGGTCCATCAATATTAACCTCACCTGTCTTGTGGGATGTGAAAATATACTTAAAGCCTTAAACATTCTTTAGATAAGAAACCAGAGGAAGAAGCTTGTGTCCCTGATTTCTTGGTGACATGTAAAATCCTTTTCATTTGCCCTATTTGTGAATCCTTTCTTTATATGTAGTTTAATTTGTAATCTGGTTTCCTTTACCACTCTTTGACAAAGTTTGTTGCCTTAGGGAATGTATGAGGTTATAACTCTGAGTTTGTTGGACTTTTATGACAATGGAAGGAAGTATGAGATTATGAACCACCACTTATACAGTCACCAGTGGCCTATTTTTCTTAGTAATATTTAAATCCTAGATTTAAATGTAGATCAAGTAACTTTTTCCTTAAGCTATTGGCAGCAGAATCTTGGAAATTTTGCTCAATATTTTCCTACAATTGTTCATTAACCCTGAATAGATTATCTCTTTTCTTTCATTTTCCTTTCACCTTATATTGGCAGGAAAGCTTTGGCTGATGAGGCTTTGGACCAGTTTATATCTCCTCCTCCTCCTTCACCTCCTCTTCCTCCTCCTCCTCCTTTTTTCTCTTCCTTTTCCTCCTCCTCCTGTTCTTCCCCCCTTTCCTCATCTTCCTTCTCCTCCTTCTTGTTCTCATTCTTCTTTTTGCTGTTATTCTCTTCTTCCTTTATTTCCATGATTTTTCCTTTTTTTCCCTCCCTCTTCTCTTCTCTACCATCTTTCACATTTACTAGACATGTTTTCATTTTCCAGATTACTTTCACATATATGATTTTATCCAACCTTCATAACAACACTGTGAGGAAGTTGTAAACAGTATTACACTCATTTTGCAAATTAAGAAACTGAAAGGAGAGAGTTTGAAGACTTGCTCTCAGGCCATACAGGGAGAAAATAAACTTACTCAAAGGTCAAAATATTCCTTAATGACTAAGCCATAACTGGAACCTATGTCCCTTTGCTGAATCTACTCTTCCTTTTCCTGTGCCCCATTTAATGCTTATACATTGGATATCATACTTACACATACACAAAGAATGAAGGACTCATCTGTCTTCCTCCTCAACTCTTGGAACAACTTTGCTCTATTAAAGATGGACACATTGGTGCAGCTCCAAGCTCTTGGCCAGTTGATTCACATCCAGTGACTAGACAGAGAAGAGTATATTCTATCTAGGGGAAAAAATTCTCTAGCTCAGGTCTTGGGCTCCTTTGTGCCCACAATATGCTGGTTTTTGTGGTAGGTTAGAGAGTTATTTTAGAATCAAAGGCATCTGGTGCTATGCAGCTCTCTCTCCCATGTTTGAATGATTTCCCTTTCATATGGACCAATCTTTGCTTCCAGGGGCTCCCATGATAGGGCAATTATGTCTCTTGAGTCACTGGGCCTCTAGCACTATCCCTGACATTTTAAACCCCAAGGAAAAAGCTATTTCTCCATTTCAGGCTTGATTCTGCCCATTGGCTCTTGAAGAGCCTCAGATAAAATGCATGTTCTTAAATTAAAAGATCCGGGATTTTATGGGAGTGGATGCTCCCTCAGCAAACACAGATTAAACCCCCTTTATCCCTTACCTGTCACCCTACCTCGTTGTGCTGTTGTGGCTTCAAACAATCACCCCTTGATAGCAAGTCTTTTGGCAATGACCTTCTCTGAGGTCATCTAGGCTGGTTCTTGGATAACAGTCTTACAGTTTGCCAGAGGTCCCAAATGCAAAATCCTGTTTTGATGGTGTCTGAAATCACTAGGGCTACCCTGGAAGAGCCTTGGTGAACCACAAGTATCATGTCCACACCACGATGCAGCATCATAATATGACTTTCATGGAAGAAAGTGAAGGGTAGAATGGTATAGGGATAAGAGTACTGGGTTGTGGTCAGAGCATCTGGTTTCAAATTCCTGTGTTGAAAATTATAACTTTTGTGACCTTGAGTAAGTCACTCAACTTCTGGGCCTCAATTTCTCTCTCCTTGTTAAGAACAAAATAGAACTTTGAAAAACATAAGAACTCTTATCAACCCATTGACCAACCATATTTCCAAAGGACTCATGATGAAACATGTCACTCACCTACTGTCAGGGAATTGATGGAGACATAGTGCAGATGGAGACATAGATTTTTTTTTGTTATTGTATAAATTGTTTGCCTAGTTCTACTTACTTTACTTTGCATCTGTACATACAAATCTTCCCCAGTTTCTCTGAAACCATCCCCTTCATCACTTCTTTTTTTTTCTTGAGGCAATTGGGGTTAAATGACTTGCCCAGGGTCACACAGCTAGTTAAGTGTCAAGTGTCTAATGTCAGATTTGAACTCAGGTCTTCCTGACTCCAGGGCCAGTGTTCTTTCCACTGCGCCACCTAGCTGCCCCCATAGATTTTTTTTTTGGACATGATCAATGCGGGAATTTGATTTGCTTGACTCTACAGATTTATTACAAGGGGAAAAATAACTATGTTGAAGTCTCTGTTTGCTAAGGTCCCTTCCAACTCCAAATCTGTTATCCCATCAAGTTTATATACTATGGAGAATAGAATTTCATCAGGTCAAAATATATGCTTCTCTATGAAAATCATTAAGAGATTCTTTCATAAGTTATGTATCTCTCATGTATAGATCTATTTATAATATTGTGTCCACTTTATCTCTTTATCCTCTAATCCTGTCCTAATCCTTATTCCCAAGCCTCTTCTCATATTTCTACTTATAGAACATACCTACACCTATACATTTACCTTTACCTCTCCCTCTACCTTTATCTATACCTGTACCTGTACCTATGCCTACATTTATTCATATGCTTATGGTTTCTAGCTATAGCTATTACTATATAACCATCCATTTCTATGGCTGTATCACATACACCCGTATCTATATCCATACATTCCCATAAAGTAGGGATTTAGTTTACTCTGATTCTCCATCATGAAGAGACGTTGGTCTTGGTGTTCTCTATTGAGCCCATGAAGTATGTACTATTCCTGGTGATCCTGGTACACTGGGTACATATATACCTTTTCTCCCAGGACCAGATGAGTTAAGTTATTAGGCTTATAACCTGCCTGATCACAGGTAATGAGTTTCATGGCCATAACTCTTAAAGACTATTTGTTAAGTCACAGAAGGGTTGTCATCTTCATTAATGGGAGAAGTACTTCTACTGATGAGTTAACAGATCCTTGAAGTTTTGAATTTTGTGTGTGTATGTGTGTGCTTGTGTGTATAATGCCTGTATATATGAATACACTTCAAAGGATAACAAAAATACAGATAAATCTGAGTAATTCAGTCACATGACAACATCCAATGGTCTCACTTCTCACACTAGTGGAAGTTACTTGTGGTTGACTGGCATTCTGGCACTTTTCTAAGACTTGTAGGAAGCTTCTGTTCCTGTTCCATGTGCAATTTTTCAGAGTCAAGGTTGGAGAACCTCCCCAGAGCACAACCCCATGGTGTGAAGTCACTAAGCAATTAGAATATGTGGGTAGCATCTCTGATGGATTGGTGGCAGAACTGGGACCAGGGGTAGGACAGACAAGGATGTGTGTAGGTCTTACATACTTGGCTCCACCAAGGCAAACTTTTTAATGACTTTTTAGAAACAAAGGTGTTTAGTGCTAAGAAATTCTGCTCAGTATCCCACTGTGGGATTTATTTATGATAAATCAGATTGCTTGGGTTATGATGAAGGTTCAATTTTTCTGCCCTCTGAGATCATCCTTAATTTATCCTGTCTATATCTTGATTACACATAGGTGTTTACATGTTGTCTCCCTCATTAGACTGTGAGTTCCTTGAAAGAAAGGACTGTCTTTTGCCTTTATTTGTATCCCCAGCACTTGGCACAAACAAATGCTTTTTGCCTTGACTTGATTTGACACAGTTGGTACAATTTTCAACTACTGACATTTTGGAAAAACAGTGGTAAGATGCTTAAATTTTAGGCTCTCAAGAGCTAGAAGGGACCTTAGAGGTTGTCGAGTACAACAGAAACCTGAGTAGAAATTTTTTCCATTATTTTGCCACAAATTTCCATCTAGCTTGAAATTAAAGACCCAGTGACAGGTGACTCACTCACTACCTATTGAGACAGGTCATTCTTCTCTCCCCCCAATTATTTTTTATAAATCTAAGCATTAGGAATTTCTCCCTAACATTGAACCAAATCTGCATAAACTTCAACCTTAATACATTTTTTTTTCTAGATTAGTTATCTGTTGTCAAGGAGAACAAGTGTAATCCCTCTTCCACATGACAGTCCTTCATATACTAGAATACACCTATCATATTCTTCTTTACTCTTTTCTCATCTTCATTTTTCCCCACTATATTTTTTTGTAGCTCAGATTCCAGGATTTTCAAAATTCTATTCTCCCTTCTGGACCCAGCATAGATTTGTGTCTTCCCTAAAATTTGCCACCAGCACAAGGTATAATACTCTTATTATGTAATATATTATATAATTATTATTATATAATATGATATGAGTGGTGGTGAATTGAAAGTAGAGTGACCATCATATTCAATTGAAAATTTTTATACGTATCACAGCTCAAGATCAAAATTTCCACTGCCATATCAAACTCTTGACTTCCTCGAAACTCCCACCCTACCAAGGTCCTTTTCATATAAACTCTTATCCAGTTACATCTCCTTCCTCAGTCCCCACCCCAAACTCTACGATTATGTAACTGACTCTTGAAACTAATTATGGTACTTTGAAGGTGGGGTGTTGATCATAATAAATACAAAGCCAGGAAGCTCTCACTATGATGAGATAGCAGACAATGGGCAAGTGTTGAAATGCAATGGAGTGAGATGCCCTGGGATACCAATCCTGGAATTGCTATTTCCTGGTTTGTTGTCCTTGGGACCTCTTGGTCTCACTTTTCTTGTCTGTCAAATGAAGGGGCTAGATAGGTGATTTCTGAGGTCCCTTCTAATTCCAAAATTTTCATTCAAAACTCATTGATTAGACTTAAAAAAAAACTGTATAACTGTGAAAGATATTATCTTTCCATTTTTTAATTTTTAAAAATGTTGTGTCTCTTCATATTAGATTGTAGATGCATTTGGAGTTTATTATAATAAAAGTTGTTGATCTAAACTAATTTGCATCATGCCTCTATTTATTTTTCCCAGTAGTTTATGTCAAATTAGGAGTCTTTCTCTAAAGCAGTTTGTGTTTCTTGAATGCTAGACTGTTGTGTGCATCATTTAGAATTAAGAAAGGTGAAATGTATTTTAATAACAGCCATCTGAAGCCAACATTGGTCATTGTCTTTATTTGAATTTGGTTGTATTTCAGTATTGTTTTCATTTACATCATAGTTTGTATCCACATTGTTTCCTGTTTCTGCCTCAGTTCATGAGACAAACTATATTTCTTTTTTTGAATTCATTGCATCTGTAGTTCCAAACAGTACAATATTTTATTCATAAACCACCATTTGTTCAAAGGGTCTCCAAAGAGCATATGCTTTATTTCCAGTTTTCTTTTGCTACTACAAAAATGAGCCTATGAATATTTTATTATTTATGACATTCCCTTTTCTGCCTTTGATTTTCATGGTATATTAACCTTATTGTGAGATTTCTGTGTCAAAGGGAAGGAAGAATTTAGTAACATTTCTTGCAATTTACAAACAATTTACAAATTACTTTTCCAGTGTGCTTGGGCCATCTCCCAACTCCACCCACTGTGCATTACTGTGATTGTCTTGCCAAAGCTCTTCCAATATTGAATATTTCCATCTTTTACCATCAATGCCAATTTGGTGTGTATGAAATATTGCTTCAGAGCTTTATTTCACATTTCCCTTATTCGTAGTGTTTTGGAACATTTTCTCCATATAGTTGTTGTTAGTGTGAATTTCTTCTCTTGGAAACTGTTTATTCATATCCTTTGATCCCTTCATTTGAAGTCTGAGAAAAATCAAGACCTGAAGAAGCTGCACTTTACAAGGTCATAGGTTATGTCAATAAGAGGGTTGGGAATATAACTAACATCTCCTTACTCCTAGACCATTGTTCTTTCCAGTTTGCATCTTAATTAGTATGTAGCCTAAATAATCAATCATGTGTGCATATGTATATATGGGTAAATCCTTTGAGTCATGTATCAATTAGATTTAAGTGAGGCAGACTTGTATGAAGTGGTCAGCCTCACTTTCTCCTCCAGAGTCATCATTGTCCAGTGTCAGGACAGAGTCAAGATGACTGGTGATGCCTCAAGATGCAGTGGACGACCTGGCATCTTTGATGTCTAACCCAACTCTGACACTCCACAGCATCTGCTTCAGCTGCCTTCATGGCCATTGGGACAAATTGTTCTCATCCTCCCATTCCACCAGGGGAAATCTTCACATTCCCCTTTAAGTCATTGACAGGTTTGAGACCTCTAGGGTTCCCTCCTTTACACTCCTTTATTCTCCTTCCATCTTTCTTATCAGCAAAATTTACTAAGAGCCTACTGTGGACAGAGATCAGTTCTGGGCCTAGAGGAGATACAGGCTTGAGATAAGACAAGGCGCCATTATGAAAATGATAGTTAAAATTTGCGCTCCCTCTCCTCTTAGATTTTAGTTTTCCTTGTGTCTTTGGTACCACTCTACATTCATTCCTAGTCACCAGCGCTTTCTTACCTTAAGCCCCAGAGGCCTTAACCTAATTGTTTTGGAAACAAATTTTATTGATGCTTTTTTCCCCTTTGATATCACAATTATTTCTGGAAATACTCTCCTCTTCCTTTCATCCACCCAAAAATGAAAACCTCTATTGTAACAAAGAAAACCAAGATAATTAATTACTTGATGATGGTGGGTCAGTAGAGGAGATGAATCTCATTATGTGCTTTACTTTCCACACTTGGAATAATGGCCTTGTGCCCCTTCTATGGTTATTTAAGGCATTGCTCATTGTTACATTCAGTGATCTTTCTGCAAAAGACCACTTTGTCCCCTTGGGATAACCTCTATCTTCCTATAGTGGTTATCCCAGAAATTATGGGCATATGCCATTTAAGTAATTCACTTATAGATTTTAAACAACACACAACTGGGATGTAATAATTCACATTTACATGGAACCCAAGATATAGAAAGTGCTTTGATCACAACAACCTTTGAGGTAAATAAGACAAAGATCATTATATCTCCTCTATTCTGATTGTCTTGTATTGGTTGTATGTGCTACCATTCTTCAGTTAGGTTCATCTCCAGTCATCCTGATCTATTACTGGCCACTGGATCCAGATAACTGGAGGAGAAAGTGAGGCTGGTGACTTTGCACAGCCCTGCTTCATTTAAATCCAATTCACTTATGTGTCATGGTACCACCTCCCTGACATCAAGGTCCTCTTCTAGAAAGGACAAACAATAAAACTTATTTCTGATATCTCACTCACCCCACAGATTCAATCTATTGCCAAATCTTTTTATTTCTACCATTACAAAGTCTCTCATACCCATATTGTCTTCATTCCCATAGTTACCAACGTAATTTAGCCAATAGGACAGGACTACTACTAATATAATTGCAAGGCTTTTCAGTTCGTCCAAATTGTTATCAGAACTTTGACCTTATCAGAAGGATTTTGACGCAATGAAATTTGGTTCTGTCTTTCCTAGTTTCCCATTAGTACAGAGTCAATTACCTTTCAGAAGACACAAGCCGTCTCTGTAATCTTCTCATGGCTGACTTCATCTCCTGGTTTCTCAAAGTATAAATCAGGGGGTTCAAGAGAGGGGAGATGACAGTGAAGATGACAGAGATGGGTTTGTCAGAGGGAAGGGCAGTGAATGGCCTAGCATATACATAGATGCAGG
>NW_027186056.1:0-27308 GCF_028583685.1 Petaurus breviceps papuanus
AAAGTATTTACAGATCCTATACTTGACTATATGCTGCCATGGGGGGGAGGGGAGGGAGGGGAACAAAATGTGAAACTCAAGGAATTGTGGAATTGAATCTTGTAAACTAAAAGTAAACAAACAAATTAATAAAAAAATAAATAAAAATAAATGTCCATGTCATTAATGTCCAAATTAATATATATTGACTCAGGGACAACAAGGTCAGTGCCTGGGACAATAAAGAATCTACAGGAGAAGAGTAATAGTCTGAGTCAGAACCAAGAACCAAAGTTGCTCTGTTACTTATGACATAACTTCACCCTTTTCCTTTTATTAGCCAGGCTAAAGGAAGATACTAAAGAGTGGTGTGAGAAGTAGAAGGCAATGAGACACATGGTCAATGGTGTAATGTTGAAGTAGGCTGTGAAGTACAGAAGAGAAAGGGAAGCAGACAAGTATTAGAGAAAGGAAACAGCAAAGGAATAAAATTTAAACCTAGAATTCCGGGAATTCTTGAGCTGACAGTTCAAATTTAGTTGATTGGGGAGGGTGAAAATTATATAGAAGATAGTATATCCCAAGTGAAGATAGTACAACCCAGGTGCAATCTACCAAGAGTAGCAATGCCCCCATGACATATCTTGACAGTCATTCTCCAACTCCAAGTGGGAAGTAGAAGGGAAGGTAGTAGCTCCTCAGAGAAAGGCTCCACAGCAAAAGAATACCAGTAGTTTTTTTTTTTAATGTTAGCATGTGTCTAGTAAAGTCCATTTTGAAATAAATAAAATGTTTGTTTAAATTTGGCAACAAATGAAGGAAAATTTCATCAAATGCCCACATATCTGAGACTGGAGTCTTCTGACTCAAGGATGGGTCGGACTAGATGGCCTCTGGAGTCCCTTCCAAATCTGAAATTCTGTAGTTCTGGTTCTTATAGTCACAAATAGTCTACTAGTACTTTGCTTTGTAACCTCAGAGAGCTTACACTGCCCTTACTGGGTGTCATTTACCCTTTGACACAAGAACATAGAAAAGACAGTGGCTACTTTGCCCTTTTAGTAGTATGGTTAAAGTTCATGTCTGAGCTCTGAAATTGTTGAATAAAAGATGCCTTGCTAATGCAAACTCTTAAAATGTCCTACGTGAATTGGCTAGTTGACTCAAGATTTTTATTTTGAATCAATTCTTGAATTTACTAAAAAAAAAAAAAAAGCCTCATCTACGGAAACCAATCACCCAGAAACCTCAACCTATTTTTTAGAATAAGCTTACATTCACTATTCCAGGATATATCTGAAGAGAAGCACAGAGGAGGAAAGACCTCTTAGCAGATAAAGTAGGTGTCAGAAAATGTGTGTACTAAAATTATAAACTTTTTCTCAAGACCCTTCAGACTCTCAGAGCCCATTTATTCTTCTAAAACACAATTCAAACAAATTTGGCTATTTATTTTCCAAACCTACACCATCTTAGAAACATTAAATTAGAAGAGGGAGAGAGGGGCTGCTTTGGGTAGAGACAACTGAAAGCACAGAACAGTAATGAATGACAACAAGGAAAATAACAGAAAAAATATGAAAAGCAGACAATAATGCATTAGGCATAGCAAAATGGCATTATATATTTCAGCAGACCTTGAGGGCATAAACCTATTAGCACATTAAAATAACTGATTTTTAATATAAATGAGCCTGAGTCACAAAAGGGTTAAATTATGTTCAATATATTCTATTTATGTTTTTCCAATATATTCTATTTCGATGAAGTGTTACATAGTGGCTAAAGTGCTGGACTTGGGAGTCAGAAAGACATGGATTCAAGTTCTGCTTCTAACAGAGTTTTAAGCCTATAGCTAAGTCACTTCTATAAATTTTTTATCACTTTCTCAGACTATGAATATGAAGTCTGAGTTCCCATATTAAAGAACTCATAAGTTGATATATACTCTATTTTAAAAGTTACTGAAATGTGTAATATACTTTACAAAGATTTATATCTAAAATTACTAAATTATATCTAAATTATTTAAAAATGTTTAAAGTTTTGATTTTTAAAAGGACCTTTTTTAAACCTTTTAAACTTTTACTTAGCTAGGAAAGACTAATACTATTAAGATTTTATGGGGCTACACTTTTTTCTTTTTGCTCTTTTTGGAGGGGGAAAGGTAGGGCAGTTGGGGTTGTGACTTGCCCAAGGTTACACAGCTAGTTTGTTAAGTGGCTGAGGCCAGATTTGAACTCAGGTCCTCCTAATTCCAAGGCCAGTGTTCTATTCACTGCACCACCTAGCCACCCCTGGGGCTACACTTTTACTATATATTTATTCCACCCCAAATTGTTCATGTAACCTAATATGATGGCTAAGGGCATTTGTGAAGTAGGTACAAATAAACTTCATGAATAAATCAAAAGTATTTATTAAGCATTTACTATGCTTCAATCAATGTACTAAGACTAGGAGTATAAATAAAATTATTATTACCAACATGCTAATAATAATTATAATAATATAGTACTTTAAGCTTTGCAAAGCACTTTATATATATATTATCTCATTTGATTCTAACAACCACCCTGGGAGGTAGGTACTGTTACTATCCTCATTTTACATATGAGGATACTGAGTCAGAGATAGGTTAAGTGCCTTCCCTAGAGTCACACAGCTAGCAAGTGAATGAGGCAAGATTAGAACTCAGTTTTTCCAGACTTAAAGGCCAACACTCTTCACTTCACTAACTACTTACAAAAATGAGACAGACTTTCATTTCAAAAATTTTTATTCTGCCCATTAATTTTGCCACACAGGACATAAATTCTACTCTCATAATTTTTATTTCTCTTTTAAACTACCCAGGGCCAGAATGTTGTCATTTCATGTTCTCAAATTCCAGAGGGTCATCTGTCTCATCAAGTATTTATTCATAGATAGAATTCATTTAGTAGATCTGGAGATCCCTGAACTCATTTACTAGATCTGAAGGCTGTATTTCCTTCTGCTATTAATTTCCCTGTTCTATCTGCTTAAATTCAAGGTCTTTGAGTTTTCTTCTTCCTGAGATATTTAGTAATTGCAGTCCTTTTTTCTCCCCTTCCTTTATTGCTCATTCTCTGACTCCCTCCCCTCTGGTGGTGGTTTCCCTGGGAGTTGGGTCTCAAAACATCTCAGCCTCCTCCCACATTGGGCAATTTACAGTTTACCAGTCTGGGTATCTGCCCCATGTGACTTTTGGAGGCACAGAACTGGCCACAGCTGAATGTTGAGGTCTTTACCTCAGGCTTAGTTGATTGCCACAGGACCCTCTCTCCACGCCTCCCCCAACACACACACACACACACACACACACACACACACATTCTGTCCTATTCTAGTGTTCTGTCTTGGTCCCTCTATTCCTCCATTCTCTCACCCAGCATGGGTGGTTCAGTTGCCATACTGGTGCTACAGGGTTGATTTTTGTACTTTGTGTCTCTGAGGATCTGGGAGCAAGGTATCAAGGCTAAGGTGTGGGGTTGAGCTCTATTTCAAGGCCAGAAGGGCATTCCTCCCACACCATGACCAAGTGAACTTTCAGAGCCTGGAGTACAGCTGAGGTGCTGGCCAGCTATCAGGGGCCCAACAAACTTTTGCTTCTGGAATTCTGTCATGGTTCTGGCTATCTCTAGTAACTCAAGCAAACTTCTGTAGACTGGAGCTGGAATCTCCACAACACTGGAAAGACAGAGGGAAGGAGGGATCAAGGTATGGGTTTGGGTTTTATTGCAAGTCTACTAGTGCAGCCTTGTTGCCACATGGTGGCAAGGGTTGGTTGGTTTTTTATTATTTTTTTTGAATTTCAGGTGTCCTAAATCATGGAGATTATTATTAAATCATTGCTTTATCTTTGACACATAATTTCCGTTTTGGAGAGATTCAAGAGGTCAGGGGGATGAGAGAAAAAACCTGTTCCTCCATCTTGTTGATCATGTGACCAGGAAAGCTCCATCATACCTTTTAATAGGGGGATACGATATATAGAGAGATTTGGTATCCAGGGAAGTGTATTTTGGTGTTAGTCATGTCCTTATTAGCAAAGTATAGCATATAACATGTCCATAGCTAAAAGATGCTGTTTTGGGGGTCAGGATGTATGATTTCATTGATGTATTCTAGTGGAGAAATTCCCTCCACCAGTACAAATAAGCAGCTATTCTGCAACTTAAGACACTGAGAATGCTTTAAGTGACTTGCCCAGGGTCACATAGCCAGTATTTGTCATAGTTGGATTTCAAAATTTAGTTCTATCTCTAATATTTTGTCACCAGATCTCTGTCCACTATAACATGCTGCCTCTCAAGAAGCATATTACTTTTTCTGATTTGTTTTCACATAACCAGCCCAATTCTCCCCTTGTGACATGCTGAGGGAAGAATGTCAATGATGGGAAAGGGACATATATTCTTCCCCCATGGCCCCTCATAAATCAAAGAGGACATTTCTCTGAGGGCTTAAAATTGCTCCCAATTAATTTATCTAAGAACTAGACAGAATATGAACTGTATGTTTATCTTATCAACTTTCTCTAAAACATTTGGTAAAATGATAAGAGGAAAATTTGTGGATGTTTTCCTATTAAGGAGTGTGGCAAAATTAGGGTATAGTAGTCAAATATTAATGTTAAGCTAAGGAGATGATTTAATATGGTATACTTAAGTAAAAACATCAGAGGTTCTCATCACAAAGTAACTATTCCTCAATAAGTTGGAGGTCTCAGTAACTTTTCAAAACAACAACAATAATAACAATGAGAAGGCTGTCTCCCATGCTAACAATAACAAATCCACATAGCCACACTTTGTCCTATTTGCTAGGGCCAAATCTGATGAGGTAGTATTCTTCCTGACATGGTGGGTCATGGTCAGGAAATGGACCAAGCTAAATTACTTGTCCTGTTTATGCATTAAATCCAAGCCATTGCATTACTAAGAAGGCAGGAGAAAGTCAGAACTAATAAATACTATACAAGGAAACTTGTCATGTATATTGGAGGATCTACAGAAGTGAGAGAGCTGAAGGTCACAGAGACCTAAAATTGGTGACTAAATGATTTGTTGTCAACAAAGTTGTAAAAAACCTGGAGGTTTGCTGGATAGCAACTAAGTGGCCAAGAGGACTTGAATCTTGGATCTAGATTCTAAATAGCTGGTCATAGAGGAAACAGTAGGAAGGAATTCAGTTGATCTTGAGTTTTTCCTTCCTTCAGTAGAACTGTAAACCCTCAGGATCAAGATCAGGGCAGAAAAATCTCTGCTGCAGGAAATCCTGGCTGGGCTTTTGTTCTCTAAAGACTGACTGCTGAGTGCCTTCTTATCCTTTTCCCTTTGGACACTTAGGATCCATGTGCAGCCTGTTATTGATTTTATCAAAAATTTACACTGATATTCTGTTGTTATCCATGATAATTTGGTTACTGTGAGTCATGATAAAAGCAAAACTAAACTCACAGCAGTTGTTTGCAAGAAAAGATCACTGATGCCCATGTGGATAGGAAACCCACAGATTTGAGTTGGCTGCACTTCTTCCAATTGAGTCAGGAATGGGATTGTGAATGCAAATGGAGATGGAAAAGTCTAACCATACTTGATTTCAGGTATAGGCCATCATCCTGGATGGTACTTCTCTGAACAAATACAGTAACAAGAGATGTATTCATAGGCTCATAGAATTTTAAGATCATCTAATGTAACCCCTTTTAACTGCCAGAGTATTAAGAGACTTGCCCAAACTTAGTACTCATTAGTTGTCAAGCCAGCACTAGGTCCCAAGTCTCCTGAATCTTAGGCTAGAGCACTGTGATATTAATAATAATTATTATTGTTATGATGATGATGATACTGATGATGATGAAATTTATATAGCATTTTAAAGTTCACTAAGAAACTTACATATACTGTTGTTAATTGTTCAGGTGTTCAGTACTGTTCAGCTCTTCATGGCCCCATGGACAAAAAAGCATGCCAGGTCTTTCTGTCCTCCACTATCTCTCAAAGTCTGTCCAAGTTCATGTTACTTGTTTCCACAATACTGTCTAGTCATTTCATCCTCTGCCATCCCCTTTTCTTTTTACCTTCAATCTTCCCCAACTTCAGAGCTTTTACATATACAGGGTTTTCCAAAAGTCTTAGTGTGTTTTTAAGCTACTAAAGTTTCAAATTTCACTAAAACTTTTGGGACACCCTGTATTATCTTATTTGAGTCTCACAAAACCCTATGAAGTAGTTACTACAGGTATTATTTTCCCTGTTTTACAAATGAGAAAACTAAGACTCAGGCTTGCTCATGGTCACGTAGCCAACTAAGTATTAGAGATAGATTCAAACACAGGTCTTTGTGACTTCAAGTCCAGTGATGAATCTACTTCATTGGCCTTCTTTCTGTTATTCACACACTTTATCAAATCCTTCTACATCTTCAGTCCGCCCCATTTGCCTGTCCAATTTTATTTCCTGACACATCTCAAAACACAGGCTTAACTTTAGGGAGGCTTGGCTCTTCACTGTCTTTCACACATTGTACTCTGTTTTGATACTAAGCCGATGTTTTTTGGGCTGCCATTGATACAGGTAAGATGAATTTTTAAAAGATATTGCAGTACTCCAGATTGGAGGTGGTAAGAGCTTAAACAGTCTGTGCAAATGGAGAGAAGGAAACATAATGTAAGAGATGTGCATGACTAGAGTTGGCAATAAATTGGATGTGTGAGCTGAGTGTAAGCGAGGATTTAAAGATGATCCCAAGGTTATAAAGTTGTAAAGTTGTGAGCTTTGGTGACTGGGAGGCTGATGGTGCCTCAGTAGTGATAGTGAAGCTATTGGTGGACTTGTGAACTGATCCAGCCATTCTGGGGAGCAATTTGGAACTATGCCCAAAGAGCAACCAAACTGTGTTGTACCCTTTGATCCAGCAATACCACTACTAAGTCTGTATTCCAAAGAGATTGGGAAGAAAAAAAGGGAAAAGGACATACTCAAACAAAATATTTATGTCAGCTATTTTTGTGGTGGCAAAGAACTGGGGAATTGCTGAATGAGCTGTGGTATATGAATGTAATGGGATAGTACTGTACTATAAGAAATGACAGGAGGCAGATTTTAGAAAAACCTGGGAAGACTTACATGAACTTATAAAAAGTGAAGTAAGAAGAATCAGAAGAAGGTTATACACAGTAACAGCAATATTTTATGATGATCAACTATGAATGATAATTGTTCTCAGCAATGCAGTAATCCAAGACAATTCCAAAGGACTCATGATGAAAAATGATTTCTACATTCAGAGAAATAACTGAGAGACTCTGAGTGTAGTTTGAAGTATAATATTTTTCAACTTTTTGTGTGTGTTTTTTTCTTTTGGTCTATTTCTTCTTTCATAACATGACTAATATATAAATGTTTTACATGAGTGCACAAATATGAACTATATCAAATTCCTTAGTGTCTTAGGGAGGAGGGGAGGGGAGGGTGGGAAGGAGAAAATTTGGAATTCAAATTTTAAAAAATGTTAAAATTTAGTTTTTACATGTAATTGAGAAAAATAAAATATTATAAAAAACAGTGATAATGAAGGTCAAAAGAGGGGAGAATTTCTGGGGAAAGATAATGAGTTCTGCTTTGGACATGTTGAATTTGAGATATCTATGGGACAGCCAATTCAATATGTCTAAGAGACAGGTGGTGATATGATACTTTAGGTCAGGGGTGAAGTTAGAGCTAGATGAATGGATCTGACAGTCATCTGCTGAGAAATTATAATTAAGCCCAGTGGAACTGATGAGATCACCAAGGGAAGTAGCATGAAGCAGGGATTCTTAACCTTTCTGTGTCATGGGCCCCTTTGGCAATCTAGGGAAGCCAGAAGACTCCTCCTCAGAATGTTTTTAAATGCATAAGATACATAGGATTGCAAAGGCAGACAATTCTATTGAAATAGAGCTATCAAAATATTGTTTAAAGTTCGCAGCCCCCAAGTTAGGAACCCCTGGTATAGGAGAAGAAAAGAGGTCTGATATTTCAATGGACATTCACCATAGCAAAATAAGTTATCTCTGCATTGATTAAGTATTCAATCATTGTTTATTGAATAAATATTGAGTACACTAGGTACTTAGTGATAGGGTTACTGACTTGAGGAGGATTAGCAACATAGACCCTATTCTCAAGGAGTTTATACATAAATTTATATAATGTTGGGGGATACACAATAAGATTTAAGTGATAAGAACTCCTACCTGTCTGACCACTACTTCTCAGTCTTTGCTGGTTCTTCATTCATGTCACACCTATTAATAGTGTACCCTTTCCTAGGCCCTCTTTTTTTTCTCTTCATTTGGTGATCTCTCCAGCTCCCATGGGTTCAATTGCCATCTTTATCTGTTGACTCCCAGATCTATATATCTAGCCCTAGTCTCTCTCGTGGGCTCTAGTCCTGCATCATGAACTGCCTATGGTACATTTCAACTTGACTGTCCTGTAGGCATCTCAAACTCAACGTGTCCAAACACAGAACTCATTATTTTTTCCCCCAAAAAACCTCGCTCTTCTTCCAAACTTCCCTATTACTCAGAAGGACACCACTATTCTAGTCATCTAGGTTCACAGTCTCAGTGTTATCCTCAGCTACTCTCATTTCCTCCACATATCCAATCAGTGGCCATATTTTATATTTCTGTTTTCACAACATCTCTCAAAGGTCTTTTCCTTTCTACTCAGGAACCATACAAGTCCAGGACCTCCTCACTTTCACCAGGATTACTGCAATAGCCTTCTCTTTGGTCCCTACTTCAAGAATCTTCCCATGCCAACTCATCTTCCATACAACCACCAGAATGATTACATTAAAGTGCAGATCTGAATCAAATTATGCCTTCCCCTGCCTCCTTCTTTAATATATTACAGTGGCTCACTATTACCCCTGCCGTCAAATATAAACACTTATTTGTCATTTAAAGATCTTCCTAACCTAGGTCCTTCTTACCTCTCCAGTTGTCTTATACATTAGTACCCTCTACAGATTCTTCAGTCTAGCCATACTGATCTGTACCCACTGTTCTAAAAACAATTATCCATCTTTTATCTCAGGTATTTTGCACTGGCTGTCCCATGTGCCTAAAAGTCATTTCTTCTTCACCTCCACTTCCTGGAAGCTCTGGTTTACTTTAAGACTTAACTCAAATACCTCCTTCTATATGAAGGCTTTTGCCATTCCTCAGTCTTCTAGTGCCCTCTCTCCCAAACCTACCTTGTAGTCATTTTGTAAAAATTATATCTATACATATAAAAAGGGAAGATGCTTTTAACCCATTTCTCAGTCAACTACACACTTAATATAATCATTGTAAAGGCTGGTTACGTTCTAAGTGTGTGAAGATGTTTTTTGCCCCCTACTGATTTACCAGGTATGAACTTGGATTGGATTGAGAAGGAACCAAACAAGCTAACCATGTTAGTTGCCACCTCTGAGGGCTTTAAAAGGTTGGGGTATCTAGGCCTTCCAAAAGAGATCATAGGAAGTAAACCATTTGGCTTATATATTTAAATCTTCATCACCTTAATTGAAGAGCGGTGGAGGCCCTCTTCTCCCTTAAATTTACTTGTTATCTCCCTCATTAGAATATAGCCCCTTTAGGGCAGGGATTGTTTCACTTTTGCTTTTGTGTTCTCAGTTTAATCAGTTCCTAGTAAGCAGTAGTGCTTAATTAAATGATTGTTGATTGACTGATTGATTGACATACAAAAGGTTCATAATACAAACATAGATTCATGCTTTTGGAAAGAATCCCTATACTCCAGGACCTTTCTTTCAAATCACTGAGAGCACTCAGGATTGTATTGTCATTTATTCTGACAACACCCTGGTGAGGCAGGTTGAAAGGATCATTGAGGCTGATTATCCCTGCAGTGGGATAACCCAGGCCATCAGCTTTCCCACCCACATAGGAACAGAGCAAGCTTACACATGGTTGCTCCTACCATATGTTTCCCAGCCTGGGCAGCCCCAGAAGAAGGAGGAGCCCCTCCCCCCCCATTGTGCATAATAACAGATATTTTCCCAGTCATCCTGCAGCTGCGATTGAGCATCCCTTACTTCAGCATCCCTAGGATGCTTCTGAATTGCACAAAGAACCAATTCTTCAGTGACCAAGAAGACTCTTCAGAGGAAGCTCTTTGACCTGAACAGAATCCTGATTTTAGAAGAGAATTCTGATGTGAGGGAAGAGAGAGAATCTGTTCTACATATAGGAGGACAATTTTCAGCACCTTTTGGGGCAAAGGGGAAAGTCAAACTCATTATATGGAGAAACTGGGACATAGAATAAAGAATAAAATTTATTTTACAGAAATATTAATGCTATATTTTCTGAATGAATAATATAGTTGTATTATTACTATAAGATGTACTTTTTAATCCAAAGATCTGAAAGTGTTTTAAAAGTAATTATTAATAATCCCATTTCCTTACAAACGAGATGATGTTTCAAAAGTTTTTAAGTTAGTACTTTGGAATTTATTTTCCTAATAATACTAATATAGTTGACATATAACTCATTAAATGATTCTATCTGTAACACATACAGGGTCTGAACTCATTCCCTCAACTTACTAACACTAGAAAATCAGGTCCCCAGAATTCAACTAGGGCTCTTCAGGGTTCTAAGAAACCTTGAGAAATGGTAAAAGTCCTTTTAATGCTGTTTTTCATTAGCCTCTGCCTAGTGGGTTCTCTCAATATCATTTGACCATTTAACACCTCACTTTCATCTAACCAGTAATTAGCACACTGATATAATTTTGACCAGTTGCTATCTCCTCAATATAATTGAAAACCAATTAATATCGATTAACTTTTATAAGAGGATACTTTCAAAGAAAGAAGAGCAAGAACCGAAGTATAAAAGCATCCCTCCTCAAAGGGGCACCTTCTCCACTCTATTTCCTGGTCCCGAAAGAGAATGGGCTCACACTTAAAGTGGTAGCTATAAAAATGTTTTTCCCACCAAGTATTCTTATGCATGTGGCATAGCCAACGCTATGCCTTGTAGCTCTCTTGCTTGCAGAATACAGTGTCTTAACTGCCAGATCAATCCATTGCTGGACTGGGTCAAACAGGTCACTTCTCATGACTTTGCTGGCTCACTTGCAATAGCCACAAGCCCAATTAAAATGGGAATCTGTAAAGGTTCTTCCAACCTTTAGAAGGTCATAAAATTGTAGACTAGTACCTTCCATCTCCAATATTCCTTCACCTAAAATCAAGAAAGAAATATGCAGAGACAAAAATAGTAGCCCTATGGGTTCATAACTACATGGAAGCCTTGTTGGCAGATGAGGCAGCCAGTAGCAATGCCTACCACCCAGAAACTTATACCATATCTTCCTCACTTGCTACCAGGAAAGAGAGAGCTTAAATTCCTCTGGTGGAACCTTTTGTATGCACACTTAGTTTTAGCTCAACTGCCAATTAATCCCAAGCTGTTTGCTTTTGCAAAAGCCCACCTGTTTAACACAAAAATTCTGGTGAGCCTATATAGCTACAAATAATGGAATGCCATACTTTCAGAAGACCAAATAATGGAATACCATACTTTCAGAAGACTCAAAATTGCTATTGACCCAAAGGGCAATAAAAAGACCCATTGTAGATGTTTATCATGATAAATTATGCATGAGAAACTGTGTAAAAGTTATCAAGCACATGTATGTCCAGAAAAGGAAGTGAACCAGTGACACAACAAAAGTAAGGAATAACTGGTAAGCTGCCATCTTTAAAATACTTTTCATTCAATTGATTCCTCTGGTTTTTTAATCATATCAATTTCTGAATATAACTCCCCTCCCTAACATTACTGATCCTTCCCTAATAACAAAGATTAAAAAGAAAGAAAATAATTCAATAAAATAACCAACATATAAGTTACATCTGACATCATAGGCAATATTCCACACTTATAGCTGGTCCTACATCTGCAATGAAGAGACAATGATATGTTTTCTCATCACTTTTAAAGGGTCAACCTTGGTCATTATAATTACACAGGTTCAGTTTTACTTATATTGTTATTGTTTACATCATATTCTGGGTTCAGTTTAATTTACCCTATCAGTTTATGTTAGTTTTCCTATACTTCTTTGAATTCATAATGTTTATAATTTTTTTTAGAGAGCAATAATCATTTAGTCAGCAAGTATTTATTAAACACCTGCTATATGCCAGGTACTATATTAATCAACAAAAGCAGCACTTGCTCTTTAGAAGTACACAGTCTAATGCAGGTTTCCCACCCCTGGCACTCTAATGGAAGAAACAACATTCAAACAACTATGTGTAAGTAATATATATGGAATGAATTGGATGTCATTTTAGAGGAAAGTCCTAAGATTAAGGAGTACAAGGAAAGTTTTCTTGAAGAATGTGGGATTTTACCTGAGACTTGAAGGAAGCCAGGAGATGGCAATGAGGAGGGAGAGAATTTCAGGTATGGGGGACAGCCAGTGAAAATGTTCAGAGTTGGGTAATGGAGAATCTTGTTTAAGGAACTACAAGAGACCAGTGTTACTAGATCATGGAGTACATAAAGGAGATGAGTAAGGTAAAAGAAGTTTGGAAAAGTAAGAAAGCATGAGGCTATGAAGAGCTTTAAGACCCAAACAGAGGATTTCATGTTTGATCCTGGAGGATCACATAGGAACATAATGAATAGGAAAGTGACAGGGGAGACCTGTCTCTAAGGAAGATCAGTTTGACCCTTGAGTGGAAGATATAGTGAGGAGAGACCTGAGACAGGGAGAGCAACCAGTAATCTATAGCAGTAACCTAGGCATGAGGTGATGAGGGCCTGAACCAGGGTGGTAGAGAAGAGAAGGTAGAAAGAAAGATATAGGAGTGTGAGAGAAAGTGAGGAGATTAGGATGGTAGTGAGTCGTTGTAATGGCAAGCACAGAAGAAGTTCACACCTTGTTTTAGCTATTGAATGAACACCTTGTTTCAGTTCAAGTTTCTTTTTTTTCTTTCTTTTTGGAGGGGGGTTAAGTGACTTGCCCAAGGTCACACAACTAGTTTTTGTGTTAAGTGTCTGAGGTTGGATTTGAACTAAGGTCCTCCTGACTCCAGGGCAGGTTTTTCAGTGGAATTTCCACCACTAGTGCATGTATGCCTGTTAGTTTCATCTAATCAAACAACTGAAATTGTTTCGCCCCTCAGTTCAATTTTCTTTTGAGCCTTGTATCAAGTCTGTTAAGAAACAGAATGTGTGAACTCCACAACTTGTGAACCCTAGAACTCATGAACTCCTGAAACAGGAAGGGGAGGAGCTAATGACCATATATAAGGAGAGGCCCAGGCTAGAGACAGCAGAACTGAGAAGAGGACTCTTGTGGTGGCAGAGTCAAGAAGGAGAAAATTTGGCACTCTGTCTGCTCTGTGTGGATGTTTGTTTGTGATACTTTGTACAGAAGCCCTGGGACCTTACTGGAAGCCCTGAAAGAGGATTTTCTGAATGTATGTTTACAGAAATCCTGGAGGAGGGTTTTGGAGTTCCTGGGACTTTACTGATGATTTATGCTGACCTCTTGGACCTTGTTTGTGGGTCTATGTTGATTTCCATGTTGATGATTTGTGTTGAGTTCTCAGATCTTGTTGGTGTGTCTGAGTTGATTTCACAGTCAGATAGTGAATTGATGACGGTGCTGGCAATGTGCATGAATATTATTGTGGCTCTGTCAAGCTTTGTCTTCCCAGAAACAGGAACTGTGAACGACTTGAGGTGTACGTCAGTATGGAATGGAAACTGGACAATGAACTGGACAAGGAGCTGGACAAGGACTGGGAGCTGCCTGCTTTTGAACCCAGGTGACAGTTGGAACTGGGACCATGGAAAAGGAACCATGGAAGCTGAGAGTCAGCCTCAAGTCAAGCTGAAAGAAGACTTTACTTGGATACTGTATACTGACTGAGAAGATTATGATTTACTGTGACCTGGGGGTGGAGAACTTTGACTTTTGTACTTTGTGATTGAATTAAGGATTTTGTGATTGACTAAATGAATGTAATTTGTTGAAAACTATGTGGCCATTTTAGTGATGAGTTGTTGAGTTGTGACATGGTGAATGCTGTATTTTGATTTGCTGTGATAATTTGTAACATTGTGAATGCTGTACCTTGATTTTCTGTGAATGTTTTGCTCTGATTTGTTATTGAGTAAATAGAGAGCTCACTATACTATGTAATCAGAATCTTGAAAGCTGTTCACAGCAGCAGTCCTCTGGAAAGCTGCTCCTGCATGGCTTTACAGTTGTGAGTTTTGGTGACTGGAAAGATGGTGGCACATTTAATAGTAATAGTGAAATTAGGAAGAGGGAAGGGTTTTGGAGATAAAGAAAAGGAATTCAGTTTTGGACATGTTGATTGAGTTTCAGATGTCTGTGGGATATCTCCATTTCAAGATGTCTACCAAGCAGTTAGAGATGCTATATTAGAGGTAAGGAGAGAAGTTAGTGCGGGGCAAATAGATCTGAGAATATTTCCATAGAAATTAACAGTTGAATTCATGGTAATTGATGAGTGAACTATTGTAGGAGATGAAGGGAAGAAAGCCACATACTGCAATTTGTTTACCAGTTCCTCAGTTGTTTGTTATTACGAAATCCTATTTGTTTAACACAAAAATTCTGGTGAGGCTATATCGCTACAAATAATGGAATGCCATACTTTCAGAAGACTCAAAATTGCTACTGACAGGGGTGGCTAGGTGGCACAGTGAATAGAGCACCGGCCTTGGTAGTCAGGAGGACTTGAGTTCAAATCCGGCCTCAGACACTTACTAGCCGCGTGACCTTGGGCAAGTCACTTAACCCCAATTGCCCTGCCTTCCCCCCTCCAAAAAGCAAAAAAAAAATTGCTACTGACCCTTTTTGTCTCTAGTTTTTTGTTGTCATCCCAAAAAGTGCTGTAATTAATATGCTGGCATACCGGACCTTTCTTTTTGTTTTTGATTGATGTCTTTGGGGCAGATATATCTAGCATAGTACTCAAGTGGTAGGATCTCTAGATCAAAGAATATGGACATTTTAGTCTCAATTTTCGTGTTCACAGTGCAGAACTTAACTAAAGAGGTAATTGAGGAAGGGCTCCAGCATGTTAGGAAGTTTTTCTATGGAAAGATGTGGATAAAAATTGCAAAGCATGAGAATGTGTGGATGGCTTACAGTCTGTACTGGTGGAGAGAGTGCCTCTACCAATGTGATCATGAATCCACTGTGGAAAAAATTATTAAAAATATTTTGTAGAATTCCTAAGAGTGACACTCTAGACCTCTTATGGCAAAGTTGGTACCTTTAAGCCTACTCATTACTTTTACACTGACTGTATATACCTTGAAAATGATATGTTATATCTACCTGACCCATCTTCTAACTTGTTTTTTTCTTAGCCAAGTGTTACAGTGTTCTTTGTGTGTGTGTTGGTTCCTGTCCTTCATACTGAAACTTGAGGCCCTCCAAAATGTAAATAGAAGTGTCAGAAAACATAAGCCACAATCCTTGCCAGAAAAGGCCTTTCTGGCTGTTAATGGTTTTCCCCCCTGCTGGCAGGTGATAGCATTTGATAGCTTCCAACACACTATAGGCATGCTCTCACAACTAAAAAAACACTAATCCTGATGTGATTTAGTGCTTAATTATAAGTGTGCCCATGTCTGCCTGGGCCTGCAAAGAACATTGGAGGTGTTATTTCTTAATATTTACAGAATCAGAGAGACATTCTTCAGAGTAAGGGTCATAGGTTTAGAGTTGGACTAGATAAGCTAGTCCAAACTGCTAATTTTACAAAAGAGGAAACTGAGGACCAAAGATGAGAAGTGAGCTGTCCAAGGTAGAATCTGGTAAGTCCAGTTTCTGAACTCAGATGTTATGGCTCCAATTCCAGTGTTTCTTCCTTTGTACCATGCTTCCTTACTTTAATTAAATATTTCTAACTCAGAATTCTGTTTACATAGAATCAACCCAAGTCAACCAAAATAAGAACCTTGTAGTAGTCAATAGGTATTTATTAAGTGTCTACTATGTGTTAGACTAGGTGTTTGGGGTATTTGGGGGAGGGAGTGTCTTATTTTTTTAGTAGCACTTTTTGTAAAAATAAAGAACCAGATGCCAAGTAACTGCCTATTGGTGGGTGAATAGCTAAAGAAACTATGGCGCACATGTGAAAGAGATGATAAAGTCAGAGGTGTATGGTAAGATTGGTATGAACTGATGAAGAGTGAAACAGAACCAGAAAGATGACATACACCATGGAAATGGAAAGAGCAGCAGTGAACCAATGGAAATGGAATCTTGGGAAATGCTAGTGACCAAGTCTGGCCTCAGAGAAGAGATGGGAGAAGGCACTCCCTTTTTTCTTTGCTGACAGAGGTGGAAGATGATGATTGTGGAACACAAAACACAACACTGGGCTTTAGTTGTGTGTTGCTCAGTTTTGATGAACTCTTTCTTTTCCTTTTGTTGTAAGGCATGACTCTCTACCTAAGTGCTAGGGATGCAAAGAAAGGCAAAAGTCAGTTCTTGCTCTCAGGTTGCTTACAATTCAATGACAACTGACAGGGAAACCTTCAGCTGAAGGCAACTTTCACTATAGAGGGTAGACCAGCTGGCCCTCCATCTTTGAGTCTCAATTCTAGTGGAACCAGTTATCTGGAGGAGATTCCTTGAGCCACACCAGGATGGTCTCATTGTACAAACTTCTTCTAAAGTTTCTGAGCTACTACTTCTGTGAGCTTAGGCAAATTTTACCTCTCTGGACCACAAGGTGGTACAATGAATAGAGTGCTGGGTCTGGAGTCAGGAGGACCCATCTTCCTAAATTCATATCTGGCCTCAGACACATACTAGGTGTGTGACCCTGGGCAACTCACTTACCCAGTTTTCCCTCAGTTTCCTCATCTGCCAGATGAGCTGGAGAAGGAAATGGTAAATCATTCTAATATCTTTGCCAAGGAAACCCCAAAGGGATTCACAAAGAGTTGAACATGACTGAATAATAACAATGACAACTAATAATAATAATAATAACAACAACAACAACAACTAACATAGCAGCTAGGTGGTGCAGTGGATAGTATTCTAGACCTGGAATCAGGAAGACCTGAGCTCCAATCTAGCCTCAGACACTGGCTCTGTGACCATGGACAGGTCATTTAACCCTGTTTGCCTCAGTTTCCTCATCTGTAAAATGAGCCAGAGAAGGAAATGGCAAACCACACCAGTATCTTTGCCAAGAAAACCCTAAACGGGGTCACAAAGATTTGGATACGAATGAAAATTGACTGAACAACCACAACAACAAAATGAAGGTATTAGACTAAATTACACCCGAGGCTTTTTTCAACTTTAAATCCTATGTTCAATAAATTGGCTAAAATGAAGCTATAGTCCAGGTAATTAACAACTAGTAGTTGCAAACAAGCAGTTAAACTAAAATTCCCACCCCTGTAACATAACATTGGAGGATGAGATGTGGCTTCTTTAGTTTTGATTTGCTTAAAACTAGTCACATTTACTGGCTCTTGAGCATCAGGAAGCTTGACTTACATTTAGATTTCCAAAACCCCTCTCCTTTTTTCTTAAGTTCTATTTTATAGAAATAAAAAGTTACAATGCAGCCCCCTCCCCAATCCTACCTTTAAAATTTTATTCTAAAAGATGTGATAGTACAAAAAAGGGGGATAAACTTTGCATGAGTGAGATGAGATTTCTACTGCAAGTGTAGAGAGTCATCAGAGAGGGAGAGAGGGGATAGAATAATAATGTGTTTACTTCCCAGTGATCGTGTGAGATTAATTAAGCCTTGCTAAGTGCTTTGAGACCTCCAGATGAAAGTTTTTTTTATAACAGCCTAGATTGACAGAGATTATTATTATGAATCTTTTGAAGCCTCATACTGAACAATATTGCAGACCAGAATATTTTTTTCAGATCAGGAGTTGGGGTGAGGAAAGGGAGATAATTCTCCAAAATTCACAAAGCACAAGCTCCCTGAGAACTAAGAAACATTTACTGTCCTCTGGTAATAATCCCTGGGCAAACGTGAGAAGGGAAACTTTTGGAATACAATGTAAGTCTCAAGAACAGGAACTCTTTCATTTTTGTTTTTGTTTTGTATTCCCAGCATCTAGTACAATGCCTGACACAAAGTTGCCACTTAATAAATTGATTGAGCAGAATTAACCTTAGTTTCAAGTGAGTTCGGAAAAATTCACCATAGTTTGGGGTTCCTGCAAATCTGCCCCCTCTGAATTTTGAGCATAGTAGTAAGTGGGAAAATTCTCTTTTGTCACTGTGTAAGTGTATGTGTATGTGTGGTCATTAGGTAGGGGAAGGAGGGAGGAGGAGGGAGAAAAGGGAAAGGAGAAAGGGAGATAGCAAGAGAGACACAGTTTTGCTTACCAAGAGGAAGAGGAAGGGAAAAGAAGAAGTATTTATATATGGTGCCTACTATGTGACAGTCACTATGCTAAACATTTTACAAAATATTTATCTCATGTGATAATTTGATTGTCTCAAAAGTGGTACACTGGGGAGGGAAGAGAAGAGAAGGGAGAGGGAGATAAGAACATGTTCATCTTTTACATACCACACCATAAGAATTTTTTAAAGCTCCCTTTGTACAACAAGCTGATAAATGTGTATGTGTGTGTGTTTGGGGGAGGGAGAAATAGGAATTAATTCATAGAGCTTTTTATTATTAGTTTCAAACATAAGTTATTATTCAAACTTAAGGACAATTGTAATTGTTTTGTCAGAAACCGTTGTTTTCTTGGACCACAATTCCAGCACCATTTAGCCATTCATTTTAATTAGAAAATAAAGACCCCCCACAAAAAGATGTAAATAAATTAACCCAAGAAATTGGTGGGTGGTGGTGATGGTGGTATGGTTGTCCTTTGTGACTGAAGAGGATAAAAATGATATCACTATGTCAGGGTCAAGGTACAGTGTGTCTGATGACGGCTGATCAGACCAATACAAGCTCAGAAGGCTGCACCACAGATTGGGCACACATAGTCATATGAACGCTTAGAGTGGAGCTGTCTCTAAATTTGTGTATCTCACATTTATTTTGAGCTACAACAATTCTGCTTTGCTTATAGAGCACAGAATCTTCTTTGATGAGGGCATGCTATGATGGACAGCCCTGTGCCAGCATCTCCCATTTTTCACAATCTATTCCAAAGTACTACAGAGAGATCTTGAGAGTTCTTGTATCACTCCTTCAGACTTCCATGTGAGCACTTAACTTGTGTGAATTCTCCATAAAATAGTCATTTAGGCAAACATACACTTGGCATTCGAACTACATGGCCAGCCCATCAGAGTTGTGCTTTCTGCAGTTGAGTTTGAATGCTTAGCAGTCCAACTTGAGAAAAGACTTCAGTGTCTGGTACTCTATACTGCCAGGTGATCTTCAGAAGCTTCCTAAGACAACTCAAATGGAAGCAATTCAGTCCCCTGGCATGATGCTGGTAGACTGCCTAGGTTTCACAGGCATACAATGATGATGTCAGCACGATGGTGCTTTAGATTGATACCTCTTCTCTCCCATACTTCCCTTAGGAGCCTCCCAAAAACTGAGCTAGATCTGGCAATGTGTTAATCAGCCTCATTATCTTTGTGTACTTCTCTGAAAAGTATGCTGTCAAGGTAGGTGAACTTATCCACAGCATTTAAAAACTTCTCCATTTGCTATAAAGAAATTACTTATCCTTTCAGTGTATGATGTCTCTCATTTTTAATGCTTCCCATAATCAAATAATCTCAGAGTTGTCGAGGACCTCTGGTCACTGGTATTTCCTCTAAATGGTCCCTGAAAATCATCTAGCTGCCATTTAGAGATGTCCAGTGATAGAGGAGCCCACAATCTTGAACTTTTGGATAATTCAAATTTGTTAGGACATTTTTCCCAGTCAAAATTTGCTGCTGTGACTTCTAACCATTACTCCTAGTTTAACCCTTTCAGGTCAAATAGAATCATTTGATCATAGATTTAGTGTGGTAATGGACCTTAAAGTCAGTGAATCCAACCCTCTCATTTTATTGATGAGGAAACTGAGACCTGGATAAGTTGAGTGATTTATCTAAGATCACACATATAGAAGTAGTAGAGCAAGGATTTGAACCCAGAACCTTTGAATCTAAATCCAACACTTCATTACACTTTGCTCCTTCCCAAACACAAGAGCATCAGTTTCCTCATCTATAAAATGAACTGGTTAGAGAAATAACCTCCAACACCCCTTCCAACTCTACATCCTATTAAGCTAAGATGCTAAGTTGTACTTAGTTTGAATTTAATAAGTCATCTCTTGACTCTCTGTACTAATGGGAGGAGGTAATAGGAAAGTTAATGGAGCATCAGTCACCCTCCAGATCTATGGTCCAGGACCACTAGATTCAATCCAAGGAGAGCCTGACCCCAAATAGAAGAACCTGTCTTTTTCTCACTTTCTCTGATTCATTGCTCCCATTCAGGAGTTCCTAGGGAAAAACTCTTAAACAAAACTTAGAGTTGGCTCATGTCAGGATTCCTTCTAGAAAGATACTGAATAAAATAGTAATCTACTATATATTTTCCTCTATGGAAAAGGAAATGCTTAAAACACAAAGTACTCCTAAGTGCACATCAACAAATATTTAAAGCATGAAACAATAACCCATCACTTCTTATATACTCTTGAGGGAAATAAAGATTCCCAAGAAATTTGTGGGATTGTTATGTAGACATATTTCACCTTCACCTCAGATTTGTGCTGTCCAAACCACTCACAAAATCCAACTCTTCTGGCAAGGTAATCATGAGCTGGGCTTTCTTAGTCCTGTTAAGCATCCTCTTGGCAATGGTTACCTCTACTAAGGGCGTGGTTTTTGGAAGCATCTCCTGCTGGGCACACTAGTCCCTATTTAGGAACACTGGGCCTCTCAAGATAGCTATCAAGGCTGGAAATGCCCATATCTTATTATTCAGGTACCTATTCTCAAGGAAAGAAACACAAAGTGGCCAAGGACTTAAGGTTCCGTCTCCTACTCACTGAGGCAAGCACATATTGAGGACCATCACCAAGTGCTCTCTCATGGCTGTTGTAGCTACTGGGGTGTTGGTGGGGGCAGAAAAGAGAAAACTCCTTTCTTACTTAGTGCCCACCAGCCCACAAAGAGAAGATGGAACCTTTTATCAGATTATATGCTACCAAGGGAGCAGCTCCTATTGGCTGTATCATCAATCATCTTGACACAGACCCAGTCATTGAGACAGGGGAGCTGATGGATTGAGCATGCCCTTTAGTAAGGAAACTGAGTAAGGTCCCTTCCTTTGTATGGTCCATGGAATAACCTCAGCCTCAGAAAAAATATTTCTTCTGTGCATTTAGAATAATCAATGTTGCTAATTAATGGTGTCAACTGAACTCTGGGTCATCAAGCAAAACTTTGTAAAAAGACCCTTCTTCAATCCTTAAAAGGAATGGTTGTAGGCAAAATTATGGAGTAGACCAAGTTTGTCATCAGTTTCTCCTATATTCCTTTCAAGTCATTCCTAAGTAGGCATTCTTGTTTTCCCAGTCCTGAGGCCAAATTCAGTGTGGGCTGAGGGAGAGGGGAACAAAGGACAGTCTGCTTCCTTACAGTTTTATGGGGAGAAGGGGCAACTTGTCGCTCAGAGAGTCTTCCTGTGCCCATAAGTCCCACCCCCACCTCCAAACCCCAGAAAGAAGCATGAGGAGGAGAATAGTGGTGAGCATAACAATAGGGAAGTAAAGGTGGGTCAAGGAAAGGGAGGTGGCAGTGGGATTCCAAGGGAAGTGGCCCAGGACCAAGCATGGAATCTGGAGAAGTCATGTCCCACCAGACACTATAGAAGCAGTTTACTGGAGGCTCATTTCAGGGAGGAAGTACCTTCTCATGTCAGTACCCAGGAGCAAAGCCCTAGTAACCCTGCCCCATTTAGTGTTGCCTTCCCCTTCTCCCCCTTCTACTCTGCCCAAGGTGTCTAGTGCCTTCCTGATGCTTGCGACCCTGCCCCCAGCAACTCATGCTCTGAATCTTTTATTATTCTTTTGATAAACCAAAATTTTCTGTTGAGCATCTTTCTTAGACCCTAGGCTTTTAATGGGTGACAGATAAACACTTTGACAAAACGACAATAACTACAACAAAAAACCAATGTAATATGTTTCCCCTCCTGGGTTTTTGAAGTAGTAAGCCTTGGGCAGTAAGTGCCTTGGACACAGACCATTAAAGCTGGAAGGGATTTTAAGAGCTCCTCTAATTCAACCCCAAATTTTAAGGGGAGATGGGATAGTGGACAGGAAAGAATTCTGGAGGCACAGAAGAAAAGAGGTTCAGAATGATATAGAAATCAGAATGATATAGATATAGGGCCGTTTTGCTTCTACTGAGCTAAATTTAACATATCCTTTTTAAAAATCCCATGACAGAGATTCACAATTTCATATACGATGCTCTTTCCCCATTCTTTGTGTATCAAAATGTTCATATTTGTTTGTACTTAAGTTCATAACAACAAAGAAAATTTAAGTTAAAAACTTTTTTAAAAAAGAGTGAGAGTATTAGTCAGAAGAGATGGGTGTGACTCCTAGCTTTGTGACCAAAGACAAGTCGTTGCATTTCTATGAACCTTAGTGTCTTCATCTGTAAATTGGGGATGCTAATACCAGCTGTACCTACTTTCCAGGATGATTGGGAAATCTGAAAACTCTAGGTTTATATGTGCCATTATCATCAAAATAAGGAAACTGTGGCCCACGAATGTAAAGTGATTGCCTAAAGTCCCACAGCAAGCTGGTAGCAGAATCAGCCTTAACTATACTGTTTCCTAGTAGCAAAGATGACAGGTTTGAGTTCTACTTGTTCTCCTCACCAGAAGGCAGGACCTGGAGATACAGAGAACTGGGTTTGAATATTACCTGAATCATTTATTGTATGACCTTGGGCAAGTCATGTCAACATCTCAGGCCTCGGTTTCCCCATCTGTAAAATAAGGGAGTTAGAAATTATGTCCTCGAAGAGCCCTTTCATATTTAAATCTATGATCCATTGAACCAGTTGGCAGAAGCACTAATGAGTCAGGACCCAAAGGTAAATTGGGGCCTGGACTTGGGACCTGAGGACCTTATTGTGTTGAGCTGTTGATGGGCTACCTTCCAGATAAACTGTGGCCCAGCTGGGAAGCTGGAGGTCATAGCAATAAGATGCACTAGTTCCAAGATACAAAGGACTTTTGGCCTGCACTATCAGCATTCCAGAGATATACAAGTGTCTGTCACTGAACACCTACTATGTTCACAGCACAGAGCTAGGTTTGTCAGGAAGGGGAAGGTCCGAGGAGAGACACAAAATAGTCACGTATAAAATACTGCCCCTGCCTTCAAGAAGCTGCCAATCCAACCAAGAAAGAGGAAGCATATGTATATGTACACATATACATATATATGTATACATGCATACATATATACGTATATTTCCTGTGTATGGATATATGTGTATATGTTCCTATATTCAGGTATATATAATATGTTCATGAGTGTGTTTGTGTGCATACACACGTAGTATGTATGTATATGTTTATGTGAAAGCTCTATGAGGGCAGGGACACATCTAAAATCTTACCTAAATTTCATATGTTCTCTATAATAATATCAAATTAATATGAACTGTTACATGGCAATGTATTGTTAAGTGAAAAGTGAGTGATGTAAACAATAAATGCTTTAGGAACTCAGAGGCTCAAGAGGTCATGGTGTGCTGGAGTGGTCAGAGGGGTATCCTGGAGGAAGGATTTAGATACTGGAGCAGTGACAGGACTTTACAAGTACAAGAAATGGATCAGGAGCTGGATTAGACAAAGGCACATATGTGAAAATATCTACGTATGGTTTGTTGGAGCGATAGGAATGGACCGATTCAGCTGTCGTGGAGGTTTGCTATAAAACAGTGGAAGAACAAGATGGAAGGGCAGTTTGAGGCTAAATTTAGTGGGGGGTGGGAGAGGAAAGGAGAGGAAAAGGGATCTTGAATGTCAGACTAAGGAATTTAGAATCAGAAGGAAAGGCATTTAGGAATTGACTTGAATTCCAGGCAGGTCCTAAGGGGTAGTGTAATAGCTAGAGTGCTGTCCTTGGAGTCAGGAAGTCCTGGCTTCAGATCCTGCCCCAGTCATTCACTACTGATGTGACTATGGGCAAAGCATTTAATTTCTCAGCACCAGTTTCATCCTCTACAAAGTCGGGATATTAAGGCCTCTGTTATATCCCTCACAGAGTTGTGGGGTTCAAATGAGATCACATATATAAAATACTTTGAAAACTTTGAAGCAATTGTGTGTGACATTTGTTTTATATTAAAAGATAATAATGAGGGGTGGCCAGGTAGCTCAGTGAGTAAGAGCACCGGCTCCAGTGTCAGGATGACCTGGAGATCGAATCCCGGGCTCAGACACTTAGCACCCACCCAGAAACACCTGGCCGTGTAACCTTGAGCAAGTTACTTAACCCCGATTGCTTAAAAAAAAAAAGATAATAATGGCATGGCATAAGGATCTAACCTTTAGTAAGCAAAGCTTATGATGGACAGAATAGAAAAAATGGGGTGGTATGTGTATTATTTTATTTGAAGAAATAAGGAAATGGGATGGTTTATTAATAGGCACTGAATTTTTAGGTAAGTTGCAGGTCATTCCATTCTCTATCATAACTTAAGCTTTTGGCTAGGATAAAAAAGATGCAAAGTGTGTGAATACATATGTGTGTGTGTGTGTGTGTGTGTGTGTGTGTGTGTGTAGATATGCACACACACCTCTGGGGAAGCTTTACCACGAACTGGTGCATTAAAGTAAGCAAAATCAGGGAAACAGCATGCACAGTGACCACACTGTGGAAAGAACAATGTACGATGTACAAGAAACCAGAGACCATGTCATTGTAATGCTCAGGCTTGGCCCTGGAGAAGAGTTCAAGAAACTCCCTTCCCTCACATCTCTGAAAAGATAGGGCTCTGTGTATGTGGAGATTGCATGTACTCTCAGGTACAGGTGGTTGCTTGTTGGCTTTGCTGAATTGCTTCTTCTCTCTTTCATTTTTAATTCTTTGTTAAAAGGGAAGGCTCACCAGGTAGGGGAAGGGGCAAGGGTATTTTAGAAATGAAAGTAGTGTGAGAACAAAAGATAGCAATATAAGTTTAAAATAAGAATGAATAGCTTGAAGTAATTGTAGCAATCTGATTTGAAATAGTTTTTAAATTCCTTATGTAATTATTTTCTATCCTATAATAATCAGAATAATACAATTTAAGGGAATATCGACTAAGGTGAAAATGGAGATGTTTTCCAATCTACTAAAGTCGCTCTTTTTAATCTAGAAATGTTTTAAAGTGTTTGGGGGGCTTCCTTGCCATGTGTTCTCTATATAATTACCTTTGATAGAGTATTATGTAATAAACCATTTTTCATTTTGAAAACTATGATGTCATACTATCTGACACAAAATATAATTAGACAAAACAAATTCTAGATCTTATCTTTGAGGGTAGCTTCCTGCTGAATGTCAATAGTCATCTGTCCCCCTTTCTGTATGGTCAGCAAAAAGAGCAACCAAATGTGTTTTGATACCTGACACTGCCCCAGGTGGATGGCTTTTACAGACAAGAAATGTCTATGCTATTATTATGCTAGTATAAGTGCTAAAGTTACAACAAAACCATCATCCATTCCTTTGATATCCATAGTCCAAGGGCAGGTCAAGGCCAAGAAGTCTCTTTTTATGTGATGCTGAAACAGCTGGATAAAAAATAAAAATTAAATGAGGCAGATATTTTCTCAGTGGGATGTCAGATACTCAGATATCTGGAAATGGAGAGATGCAATCTCATTTTAATTCAATTCAATTTTTAAAAGCATGTATTAAGTGCTTACTGTGTGCTAGGTGCTGGGGATACAAAGACAAAAATGAAGAGTCCATGCCCTCAAGGAGCTTATATTCTCTCAGAGGAGACAACACAAACATATGTGCGTGCACACTTTAAGGATGGGGTGGGTTGGGAAAGAGGGAGACTGGCTCAGAGGCCTCAGCCATTCAAGCATATGTAATCTGCTCTCCCTGGTGCCAACCCACACAGTTGCTTGGGGAGCCTGGGCCTTGGTCTCCACTTCAAAACATGAACAAATATTTTTGTGGCTGTTTCCTGTCTGCTTACCATGTGACAAAGAAAAACCTTTTAGGTGGCTACTGAGCCAATTAAAAGGTACATACAAAAAACTCAGGCTCAATCTGGCTCTCTTTCCTGGCAATAACGGAAGGAAGGAAAGTTATGAGCCTCCATATGGGGAGAAAAGACACACAAGTGGCCTACTCTTCCCACCTGGCCCAATAGAAGGTTATAAACACTGGGCACAGATGTTTTTCTCTCTGCTTTGTTCATTCTTTCCTTCTCTTAAGTGAATGAGTGTAGTAGGAGAAACAGACTAGGCTATGACCTTGTGACCTTCAAAATGTCAGAAGAGCCACCAGAGGTCCAAGAATTGGAATCCATAGCAGAATTTGGTGTCAGCTGAGCCCTGTTGACCAGTTAAGCCCTTACCCCAAAGTAGATCAACCCAGCAGTCAATATGCCATATCCTGCAAGCTAAGGAGTGACTCTATCCATCAACCATGCTACATTCTCAAGTGATTCTGGTGGAGTGAATATTTTGTAGCAGGTACTTTCAAGTTCAAGTTCACTCTCATTAGGATCCTGGTGGTAGCAGAGGGGAGAGTGTACCCCAGTTTGGGGGGATGTTTTTGTGCTTTGGTTTTTTGCTATATCTTTTCAAGAAATACCCTTTGTAAATGCTAATCAATGTTAACTGATTATCAATGATATCAAGGAGATATCAACTGGAGAGATTGATAGTGGAGTGATAATCACTTTAAGTAATACTGGAGAGATACTAATTGGCATTGAAAACATTTATGGAGGTACTAATCACTGGTGATGATATTGGGGGAATGCATTGGAATGAGGGTTCAAGCCAACAGCAATAGAAGAAGCCCATTGAACCTCAGGGATATCCCTAGAACCTTGAGGAAGAGAGATAGCCAGCTAAGTTCTGGGGACCTGACTTGATAGTGCATTTGTGGGTTGGGAGAGTAAGCCCAGAGCATTACTACATATAAAAGATTAAATATGAAATAATTTATGTGCAGAAGACACCCATCTACCATGAGAAGGAGTTTGTTAACAAGTTGGGGGTTCTAA
>NW_027186057.1:0-11168 GCF_028583685.1 Petaurus breviceps papuanus
TGAGCGTGTCATCCTGTTCTTCCCCAGTGATTTGCTTATTGAATAAAGGTACATTTTTTTGTTCACATTTACCTGTTTATTAAAATTGCTGTCAATGTTCATTAAAATAAGCCCTCCCCTGAAAATAAGCCCTCTGGTGTTTTTCTGTCCAAAAAAATAATAAGACAGTGTCTTATTATTGGGGAAATATATCTATTTTCCTAGCACCCAGCACAGTGCCTAGCATCAAGTAGGCAGCTCATAAATATTCGTGGAATTGAATTAATGCTGAACCCCAGGAAAAATAGAGTTGTTGGGACAGAAAACACTTTGTAAATCTGAAAGCCCTCCGGGTTGTTACAATTCCTCCCCATTCCTGTGTTCTTGATCTTTCTACAGTCACTCCACCCATGACTATTATTTAAACTCTCCTGGGGTCATTTTAAATTGCTTTCAGCTGAGCCGAGAAAAAATCCTCAACTCCTTTTAAAGCTTTAAGGGCTCCCTCTACTCCACTTCCCCTCACCCCATCCTAGCTCATGGCCATGACCTCACTGCAGATATCCTCTATGTGAACTCATTTGTAAAGTTGCTTTCTTTCAAAACTGGTTCAGGGCTGGCATTCATAGGGTGGAGACTACATCTTTGTTCAGAAGGAAGTAATAGCTTCTTAATATCTTGCTAGAGTTCATTGTCAACAAAGTGAGAATTGGCCTTTTGTTTCCTCTTTTAATAATCAGCGAAAGGACTGTTGGTCAGATTTTATATATCTGAAGAGATTCAGGATCGGGGAACTTACAGCCTTGAGGCCCCATATGACCCTCTAGGTCCTCAAGTTTTACTGAATCCACCCCTGGTTAGCTCATAGAGTGGGGATGAGTGGGTCAAGACCAGTGAGAGATAAGACAAGAGAGAAACATAAAGTACAAGGGGTTGATTTTAGCCTATTTTCTAAAAGAATCGTTTAATGCTGTTTTGTTATTAAAAGAAATTACTTCACTATAAATTCAAAGTTTTCTGCTACAGGAATATTGGGAAAATTAGTATCCGAATTCAGTTGTGCCTATAAATATAATGTATGGCACTTTCGTTGCCATTTTTAAAACATAAAATTATGGAAATTTTAGGACTTATTTGAAATTATTGTTAGGAAAATTTCTTTTTGGAAGTTGGCAGTAGATCTTTTGAATTGACAAATATGTATGTGATAGAGATTTAAATGCAGATAACACCTATATGTTTACATTCTGCAGACACATACAGAATTATAAAGGTATTGCCCTGCATTTCCCAGACAAAGCTATGTATTTTGCTGAAACCCCATGGGTGGCAAATGTTAAGTCTTGCCCCTCTTTTATTATTGTCACATGCATGCCCCAACATGTAACAATGAATAGTACTTTGGCCCCAACTGTCTAAAATTGAGGTATGTTCAATTTTACCCTTCCCCAGGCACCCCTGGTACCCTTACAGGGATTAGAGGTGTCAAATATCTGCCAACTACTCAAGCCCCCACTGATTTGATTCCCTCAAAATCAGAGATTCTCAGTTCCATTTAACCACTGAACAGTAATATTAGTTTTACAAAGAATTATTTACTTAAAAGTGTTAGGAAGAAAACCATACAGACATTCCCCACATCCACTTAAAGAGGGAAAATTAATTATTTCATTTCAAAAAGATATTCAACTGACATTTTCATCCAAACCATCAGAAAGGATCTTAAGACCAGGCTTTAGAGTATGAATCCTCTGCATGATTGAAGAGACCTTGAATTAGAGAGCACTGAAATGCCTAGATACAAAGAGGAAATGGAGTCAAATACTCCCCAAGAAGGTGCCCAAGGGGAGGGAAGATACAGCCAGATGTTCATCCAACAACCTCACGAATTTTGAAGGAAGACAAAGGAAATCTGTCACTGTAAGTTGTCTTTTTTCCCCTTAGGAATAGTAGTATTTTAATGAGGCTTAAGTTAGACGAAGGAAGGAAGGAAGGAAGGGAGGGAGGAAGGGAGGGAAAGGGAGGAGGAAAGAAAGAAGAAAAAAAAGAAAGGAAGAAGAAAAAAGGAAAGTAGGAAGAAAAAAGAAAAAGCAAGGAAGAAAGAAGAAAGGAAAGAAAGACCTGTCATGAGAAATGGAGTTGATAGCAGAGTGAGTTAAGGACCAATTTCTCCACTCTCCTCAGTTTAGGGTATCATCACAACCAAATTTCTAATGTTACAGAGTTTGCTGGAAACAACATGAAAGTGATTCCTGCATCAGCAGGTAGGGAGGCAAACCAGATAGTGGCCAAAGATCCTTTTCATCTCTCTGATTCTAAAGGAGAGATAACTGAGGGGGAAAGATAACAGTAAGTGGGAAGAACTGAGTTCTAATCCCTTCTCTGCTGCATGACTGTGAAAGTGCTCAGAGAGTGAGGCATTTTTTCTTTCTTTTTTTGTATTTGTATTCTTAGTGCCTGGCACAAAATAGCTGCTTAATTAATGCCTGTTGATTGGTTGACTGAAGTAATTTAAATTTAGCCTCTTTGGGCCTCATTTTCCTTTTCTATAAAGTGAAGAGATGATCTCTAAGGTCTGTTCCAGCTTCAACATGTTTTTTGATGATGCTTTTAGGTCACTTAAAGACCACATGAGGTATTGTCTTTTATCTACAAGGGGCAAACAGAAAGAAAATTGTATTCCATCCTGATAAAATTCTAAATTTCAGTGTGGATCTATACTTTTTCCCCTGGGCCGTTGATTCTGCAAGGCATGTAAGCTAAAAGGTGGGGTTTAGAATCAAAGGTTTGTGTGTATGAGTTGAACTAGATGTCTGTGAAGGTCCCTTCCTACTCTCAAATTCCATAAATCTATGAAATTTAGGGATTTCCTTCTTCAATATTCCATGTCTGATAGTTAAAGACCTTTTTTTCTTAAAGGCCTACCTCAGATTCTGTTTCTCCCATAAAGCTTTCCCATTCATCCCTTCTTCCCATACCTAGGTCAAGTTGATCTACCTGGACCTCTTCTTTGCATTTATTTGACTTTTCTTTCCATCTAAGGACACCTGATTCAACCCCTTCCTTGAATGACTGAGAAGAGTGAAGTCCAGGAAGGTCAAAATGTTTGCCCAAAGTCATGTAGGTAATAGGTCGAAGAGTTGGAATTCAACTCCAGATCCTCTGATTTCAAATTTGCGTCTTTTCCATCTATACCAACCCAACCCCATCCCTGCTACATGGAATATGACAGACTGAGAGAAAATGCAAGACTGATGAGTAAGGTTATTATCAACCAATGTACTGCCCATTACTTTGATACTAAGGATTAGAACCATTTCCATGGTGTACTGTTCAAATGTTTGTGTAAGACTTGTAAGTCTCATCATCTCTTTCTAGATTAGTAGGTTAGACAGAAAGGAAGGAATGGTGTACATACACAATTGCATTTGCTTAATACCAAATGCTCCATAATAAATAGAAAAAAAAACTGTCATAAACACTTGCTAATTTTTACAATGAGCACATCTGTAACACATTATTTTTCTATCAGCTGGATGATATAATTCCATCATTTAACAACTGGGAAAACCTGTTGTTATGGATGGATCATTTCCACAAATAATTTCTTCCGAATCTTGGTTTTTAAGAAAAAAAGTAACAACAACATTAATAATAACTAACATTTATATAGTTTTTTAAGGTTAGGAAAGTATCTTATAGGTGTTATCTCAGTTGAGCCTGAACATGTTTTTAAAGTATCATATGTCACTTGGTGCTATGTTAGTGGCTTCAAAAAGACACAGTTGCCCTTCCACATTTGTTATGAAATATGGACATATTTTATGTTAACATTCAATCTACTCATAGATTAAGCTGTAAATAGAGACATTGATGCTATTTCAAAACCTGAGGATTCTGGGCCTGCTGATTTGGAACCTGGGAGTTGGGATTTTTTAGAGGTCCAAGATGCTTGCATTCATTCCATGATTCGAAAATAGGACGGCATAACTTTGGATTTTGAATAGTTCACCCACAAGCATGTGGAAAATCATTTGCAACCTGAACAACTGAAGATTCCCATGACCTAGATGGTCAGCTTCTCCAAAACTAGGTGGAAAGTATCCAGAAAGCTGATGACAGCTTATTAAAAAATAAGCAGGATTGAGAAGATGCCTAAAGGACAGTAAGGTTTATAATTTTTTTAACCTTTTTTCTTTGAAAGAGCATGGGTTCTAGAAAATTTTTCTGATCTACCAATAGTATCAAATCAGACGTGCTTCTTAATGAAAAGTTTCTCAGGTTTAACACTTGTTTCTCAGCTATGTTGGCAGTTAAGAGAATATATCTTCTTGGAGAGAGCTAGATGCCTAATGTTGAACTTGGAATCAGGAAGACCTGAGTTCAAATTGTAGTACAGACAATTACCAAATGATGTATAAGTTTACACTTAACCTTCCTTAGCTTTGGTTTTCCCATCTGTAAAGTGATGATATTAATAGCATTTTTTTTTGTCTCACTGGATTGTTATAAGGCTCGAGTGAGATGTTATATATAGTGCTTTCCCTATATTTAAGTGTAACATAAATATTAGTTATCATTATTGCCAGTTACCAGTGCCTTTCTTGAGAAGACCATTCTCTTTGGCACAAATAGCCTTTTATTTCAATAACTTTTAAGTTGTGGATTTCATTAGTGAACTTTCTAGCACATTAGTTAAGTATCTTATTAAAGCCTTGCAAATGATAGTTTTTTTTAAAAATAACATTGTGGCAGTAGGGTAGAGTATAAAGAACATGGCTCTTGAAATGAGAAAGACTTGGTCCTGAGTGTTGGCTGAGACACTACCCAGTTGTGTGACATCCTGTAAGCAAGGTATTTGCTCTGCTACAGAGCTACATAGCCCAAGATTTCACTTAGCTGTTGGTCTTTTACAGGGGTGAATGTTTTAACACAAAAACATAGCAGGGTCTTGAGTGTTTCCAGTCTTACTAGATGTGGTGTTTGGTTCCTGATGGTGTTTTTCTCTGCCTATTCCAATGTAAGTATAGTCTTTACATTGCTTTGGTATTTCAGGATCAAAGTTACAAAATGTTTGATTACTTTTTTGATCTTTTAGGTGTCAGAATTCAAAAAAGTCCTTTTGTATTCTTCCTCTCAGTATAAAACAGAACCTTTTCACTTCACTGGCCTCCTTTGAGGAATATTTCATAGGGCTGTTTATTTTTTTGCCCCATTCTAGGGGCTAATAATAGCATTGTCAACATTCATTGTTTCATTAATCAAAGGAATGAAATTTGGTTTAATTTTCCTTGAGAATGGTGCCACTGAGAGTTGTTCCTATTTGAAAGGTACCATGTTTGAATTTGGTGAAGGTTGGGACAAAAGTAGAGTAAGGAGAGTTTTCTGAAGTCGGGCAACAATTCAGTAAACATCTATTAAATTCTGGCTGCTTACAAAGCACTGCAGAAACCAGGAGAAGCCTCCCCCTTCCCCCCCCCCCCCCCAAAAAAAAAAATTACCATAGGAAAGGGCAGGGTAAGAGAGGTTGCTTGAATTTTCCCTGGTGGCATCAAAATACTTAACTACAGTTTAAGGGCCTGGCACATGAGATTTGAATAGGAATGTGGCTAAACACCGCCCCCTCCCCCCAGATATGGACTACCCAGAGCTTATGGAGTAAACTATAGGCAGAGATCAGGAGTACAGTAGACAGAAGACATCAGTAGTACATGGAATAAAAACAAAATAATCCTTTTGTTATTCTTGAATTTTATTAAGATTGAGAGATTCAGCTAGATATCCTTCCCTGAGATTCTTTGATGATTCCCAAGAGCCTGTGTGAGGCAGCTAGTGGCAAAGTAGATAAAATGTCAGGCTTGAAGTCAGGAAGGCTTATCTTACTGAGTTCAAATCCGGTCTCAGATACTTCCTAGGTATGTGACCCTGGACAAGTCATTTAACCCTGGATGCCTAAGTTTCCTCATCTGTAAAGTGTTCTAGAGAAGGAAATGGCAAACCACTCTAATATCTTTGCCAAGAAAACCCCAAATGGTGTCACAAAGATTCAGACATGACTAAAACAACCAAACAGCGTAGAGGCTATGTCTAGATAATGTTTACACAATCAATTTACAAATATTTATTGAACATCTACCCTCTACAAAGACCTGTGCAATGGAGGTGATAAATGATGGGATCCTTGACTGTATAGCACTTACAGATTAATAAGGGCAAACACATCTCAAAAACAAAGCAACATGCTGCAGAGGAAGAAACATTGGGATTGCAGTCAGAAGATCTAGGTTTGAAACCCAGTTTTCCCTGTGTGACCTTGAATAAATGACCTTTAACTTCTCTGGACCTTAATTTATTCATCTATTAAATAAGGTTAGCCCAGATGACCCCTAAAATCCTTAATAGTTCTAAAATATAATAAATATATAGTTCTAAAATAAAATTCTAAACTAACTTCTATAAGTAACAAAATGAGACACGGCTAAAAAAGAGATCCCTTTGTTCTGGGGGCATCATGGAAGAGGCCAGGCTTGAGCCAGGCCTTAAAGAATGGATTGGCAAGGGGCAGCTAGGTGGCACAGTGAGTAAAGTGCCGCCCCGGAGTCAGGAGGACCCAAGTTTGGTTCCAGTCTCAGACACTTAACACACATACACACAAAAACTAGCCGTGTAACCTTGGCCAAGTTACTTAACCCCAATTGCCCTCCAAAAGGCAAAAAAAAAAAAAAAAAGAATGGATTGGCAAAAAGGGGTGGAAAAAGATATTCTGTGTGAGAGGTCATAGTTAATGCATTCTCAGTATATAAGGTACCTGGAGAATAATGATGTTTTGTATTTACATACAACCTTATTGCTTTCACATACTTTATCCTCATTTGATTTTTATAATAAGTCAGTGAGGTAGATAGCATAAGTATTATTATCCTTGTTTTATTTTATTTTGTTTTGGAGTTTGTGAATATTTAATAAAAAGAGAGATTTAGAATCTTCAAATATAAGGCTGGAGAATGTATTGTCCTCATTTTAAAGATGAGCAGTATGAAGTTCAGAGAGGTTAAGCAGCTTGTCCAATTGTTCAATGGGAAATTGATGGAATTTATAGGCTGAATCATGCAACTTATCACCGGTGCCCCTTCTTTGTTTCTGTTTTCTCGTTGTCTCCTATGGGTAACTCTTATAGCTAGGAAGAGTTGGAGCTTGGGCGTGACCCCAGTCGTTGGACTCTAAGACCAATACTTTTTCAATTATACCCCAGAATGTGCTAAGTACACAAAAGAGGAACAATGCACTATGAAAATCCATAGGCAGCCAAAATCGTTACCATCTGGAGGCATTGCAGGGGATTTTATATGGGGGGGGTATTTAAATAGAACTTTGAACGACAGGGAAGATTTTCAACAGGAGAGAGATGGAGTGGGAGGGCCTTCCATGCATAAGAGAAATGCTACTTGTTTATTATAATAATAATAGGAGTTATTATTATTTTATGGAATTTAATAAGTATTTGTTCTTCCCCTCCAAAAGACCCTTCTTATATCTATTTTGTATATATTGCTTTTATAGTTACATAGATTCATGTTGTCATTTCTCAACTGAATGTAAACTCCTTGAAAGTGGGATTGGTTTGTTTTTTGCTATGAACATAAATTTATCAAATAAAAGAAAAGCAAACTTTATATAATAGTGATTCAGTTTTGCGTACAATTCCTTCTGTACTATAGATGGAAATGCTCATTTGATGTTTGTTATTAAGTTAAATTAAAAACTTTAGTATAATAAGAAAATAAATAACAAATGATAAAAACCTTGATTACTTGATCTTGAAGAGTGGGAGGCATCTTGTTTTTCCCACTCTTACATTGCTAATAGTTGTGATACATCAGTTGGCAGCAGTTAGTGGGCCAACAAAACATAATACTAACTCCATGGGTCACATTCTCTGTTTTTCATGTAACATTCTTACCAGTTTCCAAATGGATTTCTCTGTGGTGTGACCTACTTTCTTTGAGGCCTGTGGATCTGTGCTAATTAGCACTTAGGGGGTACTCCATGAGCAGTATTTGGATGCCTTTGCTGCTATGGTAACAGGAGCTTCCTGAAACTCCAGTTTGTGATAGTAGCGCTTAACATGTGTTTTTATTGTTATGATAGAGATTATTTTCTGCTATTTGCCTTTCCTGGCCACCTCAGTTCACTTGGGTCATTCCCAACTAGATGGGATTTATAGTCTGACTCATGCAATTTATCACCTGTACCTTTTATTTTTGTTTCTATTTTCTCCTTGTCTCATGTGGGTAAACTTTGTTCACCCTCCTAAAAAAAAAGATTGCCGGCAACTTCAGAGCAGAGATTGTTTCTTATACTGGTATTTTTGTTTTCCCCACTATGTCAAGCACATAGCCGACTCAGTGAATACTCACAGGATTTGTAATTGGAAGAGATTTTAGAGATCAGCTGGTATAATAACCACCTCACATTTTGCAGAGTCTCCTTTGCAATATATCTGACCAGTGGTTACCCAGTTTTGTCTTAAAGACTCTATCACACTGATAAAATGTAGAGAGAGAAGTGAAATAGTTTGCCTGAGGAGGTCCCACGGGTAATATTTTATAGAATCCTATGACTTAGTGTTAGAGGAGGGCTTGGAGATCATCTGGCCTAACATCCTCATTTTATAGAAGAGGAAACTGAAGCAGGTAGTTAAGTGTCAGGACCAGGTTCGAAGGCAGATTATCTGATCCAAATCCACTGTTTTGAATGTGTGGTCTGGAATAGAAAGAAAGCCTATTTGATTTCTCAGGATTTTGTAATGTTGAAGATGTTAGCAGGCTATCCAGTTTGGCTGCTCAGTAACCTTTTTTCTTGATTTTGTGTTTTTGGATGTTTTTCCAGTAGCTGAAACTGAAGGATAAATGAGATGCTACCACTATCTGGCTTCTAGAGAAAAGATGTATTATTGTGGCTCATTTTTCCATCTTACACTGAGGGCGGAAAAAGGAGATAGTTGCCTATATATGCCCCTTTCTTTTTTGGGTTTCTTTTATGTGTTGTCTTCCCCCAAACTCATTGAGGACAGGGACTGTCTTTGTTTTGGAACCCCAGTGCTTAGCACAGTTCCTGGAACATTGTAGGTACACAATAGATGTTTACTGACTAACACACACATATCATACACATATACGTGTGTGAGTATATATATAACTATGTATGTGCACACCATGTTGTATATGTGTATTTTATATATATATATGCACATACACAAATGTATATATATATATTGTGTGTGTTGTATGCTTAGCACATAGTAGATGCTTAATAAATGATTACTGAATTAAATTTAATATATACACATATACATACATATACACACACACATACCCCAGTAGATATAGACACATATGTGTATATGTATATATACATAGATATATACTTTCATTTGCCTGTGAGGGAACAACACACTGAACATAAAAACCACATTAGATGCCCTGATAAATTTGCAAGTTGTGTAAAACAGTGTATTATAGCTATCTTTGTTTATATCATCTTGTTATGAGACCGTTAAGCTATTTGAGGGCAGAGACCATGTCTTACATAAACTTTGCATCTCTATGATTCTTATCAGAGTGCTCTGCACAAATTGATGGGATGAATGAATAACTCAAATGAATGCCTGGAGGAGACTTTAGAGATCAGCTGGTATAACCCCCTCACATTTTATAGGTCCTTCTTTACAATATAGCTGGGTAGTGGTTACTTGGTTTTGGCTTAAAGACTATGTTTTAACTGTTGTATGTTTTAACTGTTTTCTATGCACTTGGGGTATTTCAAATAAAATTAAACTGTATTGGCCATTATAGCACTGGGAAAGAGGTATTGGAAACTATGAGTTCTTCAAGGAATTTACAATCTCAAAAGGTCTTGACAACTTTTTCTCTCAGCTTAACATGGTAAAACTATTTAGCTTAGACCAAAGGCTAGCAGAACTGAAGAGACATAAAAGCCTCCTTGTAATATGAAAATGAACCCCTGGAGTACTTAGGATGATAGTCACATGAGGTCTGAGTAGGAGCTCTGTAGGACGGTGTACTGAGCTGGTGTTGAGTGACAGCTTCCTCTAGAGTGGATTCTTCATTGAGATCCCCATCATCCAAGCCCTTTGACAGTTACTGCTGGCTCCCTGGGAGATTGACATATTCATTAGCTATTATTTTAACATTAATGGGAAGTAAATCCTCTCAATGCTTCTTGGAAATTCCATGTTGTTCTCTCTCAGGAAATAATTTGGATTTGCTGGTTTTCTGTTTGACACTGCTGTTAAATATTAGCGTACAAAAGTCAGCTTCTTATTAAGCTTTAAAAACTCTCATCCCAAGTGGTGCTTGCCAAAATGCTTTGATCCAGATTTCCATATCTGTACTATTAGTACCACTTTAAGGTAGTGGGGTGTGAGAGGGGATATGGGATGTGGAGTCTGGAATTTTAAACATTTTGGAGAATACATTTTTGATAGTAGTTTGCTTTCATTCTTTTTTAGACTTCTCAATTGTTTAAGAAATAAGGGAGCTAATAGTTATCTTGAATTACGATTATACAGGATATAGGGGTAGTCATTGATTTCCAAAAAGATGATATTCTGAAACTTTGTTTAGAATGCATTTTCCCCATAAAAACTGTAACTTGAGTAATGACTAAGTTTCCAGGTTAGTTCATTGAACTCACAATTTAACTGAGTTAATTCTGGTCACATTAGACTAAATCTCTAAGAGCCCAGAGAGCCTTAAGACTGCTTGATCTTTATGCTTGGGTAATAGGACCATCAAATTTAGAGATGATCTGGTCCAGCATTCTCATTTTGCAAATGAGGAAACTGAGACCATATTAAGCTCCTTTGGTCATCTAGCTACCGTGTTTCCCCGATAATAAGACCTATCCCGAAAATAAGCCCTCCCCTTACTGTGTAAGATTCCTCTAAAATAAGCCCTCCCCCGAAAATAAGCCCTATTGAGATTGCTACTGTAGTGAAGGTGATCCCCTGTGCTACATGCTACATTACGGTACCCTCTGTATGCACTGTCCTCCCCCCCCCACCCCCCGGGGTGAAACGCACTCCACGCTCCGAGCTGCATCCAATCAGAGCTACAGCAATGAGCGTGTCATCCTGTTCTTCCCCAGTGATTTGCTTATTGAATAAA
>NW_027186058.1:0-11175 GCF_028583685.1 Petaurus breviceps papuanus
TGAGCGTGTCATCCTGTTCTTCCCCAGTGATTTGCTTATTGAATAAAGGTACATTTTTTTGTTCACATTTACCTGTTTATTAAAATTGCTGTCAATGTTCATTAAAATAAGCCCTCCCCTGAAAATAAGCCCTCTGGTGTTTTTCTGTCCAAAAAAATAATAAGACAGTGTCTTATTATTGGGGAAATATATCTATTTTCCTAGCACCCAGCACAGTGCCTAGCATCAAGTAGGCAGCTCATAAATATTCGTGGAATTGAATTAATGCTGAACCCCAGGAAAAATAGAGTTGTTGGGACAGAAAACACTTTGTAAATCTGAAAGCCCTCCGGGTTGTTACAATTCCTCCCCATTCCTGTGTTCTTGATCTTTCTACAGTCACTCCACCCATGACTATTATTTAAACTCTCCTGGGGTCATTTTAAATTGCTTTCAGCTGAGCCGAGAAAAAATCCTCAACTCCTTTTAAAGCTTTAAGGGCTCCCTCTACTCCACTTCCCCTCACCCCATCCTAGCTCATGGCCATGACCTCACTGCAGATATCCTCAATGTGAACTCATTTGTAAAGTTGCTTTCTTTCAAAACTGGTTCAGGGCTGGCATTCATAGGGTGGAGACTACATCTTTGTTCAGAAGGAAGTAATAGCTTCTTAATATCTTGCTAGAGTTCATTGTCAACAAAGTGAGAATTGGCCTTTTGTTTCCTCTTTTAATAATCAGCGAAAGGACTGTTGGTCAGATTTTATATATCTGAAGAGATTCAGGATCGGGGAACTTACAGCCTTGAGGCCCCATATGACCCTCTAGGTCCTCAAGTTTTACTGAATCCACCCCTGGTTAGCTCATAGAGTGGGGATGAGTGGGTCAAGACCAGTGAGAGATAAGACAAGAGAGAAACATAAAATACAAGGGGTTGATTTTAGCCTATTTTCTAAAAGAATCGTTTAATGCTGTTTTGTTATTAAAAGAAATTACTTCACTATAAATTCAAAGTTTTCTGCTACAGGAATATTGGGAAAATTAGTATCCGAATTCAGTTGTGCCTATAAATATAATGTATGGCACTTTCGTTGCCATTTTTAAAACATAAAATTATGGAAATTTTAGGACTTATTTGAAATTATTGTTAGGAAAATTTCTTTTTGGAAGTTGGCAGTAGATCTTTTGAATTGACAAATATGTATGTGATAGAGATTTAAATGCAGATAACACCTATATGTTTACATTCTGCAGACACATACAGAATTATAAAGGTATTGCCCTGCATTTCCCAGACAAAGCTATGTATTTTGCTGAAACCCTATGGGTGGCAAATGTTAAGTCTTGCCCCTCTTTTATTATTGTCACATGCATGCCCCAACATGTAACAATGAATAGTACTTTGGCCCCAACTGTCTAAAATTGAGGTATGTTCAATTTTACCCTTCCCCAGGCACCCCTGGTACCCTTACAGGGATTAGAGGTGTCAAATATCTGCCAACTACTCAAGCCCCCACTGATTTGATTCCCTCAAAATCAGAGATTCTCAGTTCCATTTAACCACTGAACAGTAATATTAGTTTTACAAAGAATTATTTACTTAAAAGTGTTAGGAAGAAAACCATACAGACATTCCCCACATCCACTTAAAGAGGGAAAATTAATTATTTCATTTCAAAAAGATATTCAACTGACATTTTCATCCAAACCATCAGAAAGGATCTTAAGACCAGGCTTTAGAGTATGAATCCTCTGCATGATTGAAGAGACCTTGAATTAGAGAGCACTGAAATGCCTAGATACAAAGAGGAAATGGAGTCAAATACTCCCCAAGAAGGTGCCCAAGGGGAGGGAAGATACAGCCAGATGTTCATCCAACAACCTCACGAATTTTGAAGGAAGACAAAGGAAATCTGTCACTGTAAGTTGTCTTTTTTCCCCTTAGGAATAGTAGTATTTTAATGAGGCTTAAGTTAGACGAAGGAAGGAAGGAAGGAAGGGAGGGAGGGAAAGGGAGGAGGAAAGAAAGAAGAAAAAAAGAAAGGAAGAAGAAAAAAGGAAAGTAGGAAGAAAAAAGAAAAAGCAAGGAAGAAAGAAGAAAGGAAAGAAAGACCTGTCATGAGAAATGGAGTTGATAGCAGAGTGAGTTAAGGACCAATTTCTCCACTCTCCTCAGTTTAGGGTATCATCACAACCAAATTTCTAATGTTACAGAGTTTGCTGGAAACAACATGAAAGTGATTCCTGCATCAGCAGGTAGGGAGGCAAACCAGATAGTGGCCAAAGATCCTTTTCATCTCTCTGATTCTAAAGGAGAGATAACTGAGGGGGAAAGATAACAGTAAGTGGGAAGAACTGAGTTCTAATCCCTTCTCTGCTGCATGACTGTGAAAGTGCTCAGAGAGTGAGGCATTTTTTCTTTCTTTTTTTGTATTTGTATTCTTAGTGCCTGGCACAAAATAGCTGCTTAATTAATGCCTGTTGATTGGTTGACTGAAGTAATTTAAATTTAGCCTCTTTGGGCCTCATTTTCCTTTTCTATAAAGTGAAGAGATGATCTCTAAGGTCTGTTCCAGCTTAAACATGTTTTTTGATGATGCTTTTAGGTCACTTAAAGACCACATGAGGTATTGTCTTTTATCTACAAGGGGCAAACAGAAAGAAAATTGTATTCCATCCTGATAAAATTCTAAATTTCAGTGTGGATCTATACTTTTTCCCCTGGGCCGTTGATTCTGCAAGGCATGTAAGCTAAAAGGTGGGGTTTAGAATCAAAGGTTTGTGTGTATGAGTTGAACTAGATGTCTGTGAAGGTCCCTTCCTACTCTCAAATTCCATAAATCTATGAAATTTAGGGATTTCCTTCTTCAATATTCCATGTCTGATAGTTAAAGACCTTTTTTTCTTAAAGGCCTACCTCAGATTCTGTTTCTCCCATAAAGCTTTCCCATTCATCCCTTCTTCCCATACCTAGGTCAAGTTGATCTACCTGGACCTCTTCTTTGCATTTATTTGACTTTTCTTTCCATCTAAGGACACCTGATTCAACCCCTTCCTTGAATGACTGAGAAGAGTGAAGTCCAGGAAGGTCAAAATGTTTGCCCAAAGTCATGTAGGTAATAGGTCGAAGAGTTGGAATTCAACTCCAGATCCTCTGATTTCAAATTTGCGTCTTTTCCATCTATACCAACCCAACCCCATCCCTGCTACATGGAATATGACAGACTGAGAGAAAATGCAAGACTGATGAGTAAGGTTATTATCAACCAATGTACTGCCCATTACTTTGATACTAAGGATTAGAACCATTTCCATGGTGTACTGTTCAAATGTTTGTGTAAGACTTGTAAGTCTCATCATCTCTTTCTAGATTAGTAGGTTAGACAGAAAGGAAGGAATGGTGTACATACACAATTGCATTTGCTTAATACCAAATGCTCCATAATAAATAGAAAAAAAACTGTCATAAACACTTGCTAATTTTTACAATGAGCACATCTGTAACACATTATTTTTCTATCAGCTGGATGATATAATTCCATCATTTAACAACTGGGAAAACCTGTTGTTATGGATGGATCATTTCCACAAATAATTTCTTCCGAATCTTGGTTTTTAAGAAAAAAAGTAACAACAACATTAATAATAACTAACATTTATATAGTTTTTTAAGGTTAGGAAAGTATCTTATAGGTGTTATCTCAGTTGAGCCTGAACATGTTTTTAAAGTATCATATGTCACTTGGTGCTATGTTAGTGGCTTCAAAAAGACACAGTTGCCCTTCCACATTTGTTATGAAATATGGACATATTTTATGTTAACATTCAATCTACTCATAGATTAAGCTGTAAATAGAGACATTGATGCTATTTCAAAACCTGAGGATTCTGGGCCTGCTGATTTGGAACCTGGGAGTTGGGATTTTTTAGAGGTCCAAGATGCTTGCATTCATTCCATGATTCGAAAATAGGACGGCATAACTTTGGATTTTGAATAGTTCACCCACAAGCATGTGGAAAATCATTTGCAACCTGAACAACTGAAGATTCCCATGACCTAGATGGTCAGCTTCTCCAAAACTAGGTGGAAAGTATCCAGAAAGCTGATGACAGCTTATTAAAAAATAAGCAGGATTGAGAAGATGCCTAAAGGACAGTAAGGTTTATAATTTTTTTAACCTTTTTTCTTTGAAAGAGCATGGGTTCTAGAAAATTTTTCTGATCTACCAATAGTATCAAATCAGACGTGCTTCTTAATGAAAAGTTTCTCAGGTTTAACACTTGTTTCTCAGCTATGTTGGCAGTTAAGAGAATATATCTTCTTGGAGAGAGCTAGATGCCTAATGTTGAACTTGGAATCAGGAAGACCTGAGTTCAAATTGTAGTACAGACAATTACCAAATGATGTATAAGTTTACACTTAACCTTCCTTAGCTTTGGTTTTCCCATCTGTAAAGTGATGATATTAATAGCATTTTTTTTTGTCTCACTGGATTGTTGTAAGGCTCGAGTGAGATGTTATATATAGTGCTTTCCCTATATTTAAGTGTAACATAAATATTAGTTATCATTATTGCCAGTTACCAGTGCCTTTCTTGAGAAGACCATTCTCTTTGGCACAAATAGCCTTTTATTTCAATAACTTTTAAGTTGTGGATTTCATTAGTGAACTTTGTAGCACATTAGTTAAGTATCTTATTAAAGCCTTGCAAATGTTAGTTTTTTTTTAAAATAACATTGTGGCAGTAGGGTAGAGTATAAAGAACATGGCTCTTGAAATGAGAAAGACTTGGTCCTGAGTGTTGGCTGAGACACTACCCAGTTGTGTGACATCCTGTAAGCAAGGTATTTGCTCTGCTACAGAGCTACATAGCCCAAGATTTCACTTAGCTGTTGGTCTTTTACAGGGGTGAATGTTTTAACACAAAAACATAGCAGGGTCTTGAGTGTTTCCAGTCTTACTAGATGTGGTGTTTGGTTCCTGATGGTGTTTTTCTCTGCCTATTCCAATGTAAGTATAGTCTTTACATTGCTTTGGTATTTCAGGATCAAAGTTACAAAATGTTTGATTACTTTTTTGATCTTTTAGGTGTCAGAATTCAAAAAAGTCCTTTTGTATTCTTCCTCTCAGTATAAAACAGAACCTTTTCACTTCACTGGCCTCCTTTGAGGAATATTTCATAGGGCTGTTTATTTTTTTGCCCCATTCTAGGGGCTAATAATAGCATTATTCATTGTTTCATTAATCAAAGGAATGAAATTTGGTTTAATTTTCCTTGAGAATGGTGCCACTGAGAGTTGTTCCTATTTGAAAGGTACCATGTTTGAATTTGGTGAAGGTTGGGACAAAAGTAGAGTAAGGAGAGTTTTCTGAAGTCGGGCAACAATTCAGTAAACATCTATTAAATTCTGGCTGCTTACAAAGCACTGCAGAAACCAGGAGAAGCCTCCCCCTTCCCCCCCCCCCCCCCAAAAAAAAAAATTACCATAGGAAAGGGCAGGGTAAGAGAGGTTGCTTGAATTTTCCCTGGTGGCATCAAAATACTTAACTACAGTTTAAGGGCCTGGCACATGAGATTTGAATAGGAATGTGGCTAAACACCGCCCCCTCCCCCCAGATATGGACTACCCAGAGCTTATGGAGTAAACTATAGGCAGAGATCAGGAGTACAGTAGACAGAAGACATCAGTAGTACATGGAATAAAAACAAAATAATCCTTTTGTTATTCTTGAATTTTATTAAGATTGAGAGATTCAGCTAGATATCCTTCCCTGAGATTCTTTGATGATTCCCAAGAGCCTGTGTGAGGCAGCTAGTGGCAAAGTAGATAAAATGCCAGGCTTGAAGTCAGGAAGGCTTATCTTACTGAGTTCAAATCCGGTCTCAGATACTTTCTAGGTATGTGACCCTGGACAAGTCATTTAACCCTGGATGCCTAAGTTTCCTCATCTGTAAAGTGTTCTAGAGAAGGAAATGGCAAACCACTCTAATATCTTTGCCAAGAAAACCCCAAATGGTGTCACAAAGATTCAGACATGACTAAAACAACCAAACAGCGTAGAGGCTGTGTCTAGATAATGTTTACACAATCAATTTACAAATATTTATTGAACATCTACCCTCTACAAAGACCTGTGCAATGGAGGTGATAAATGATGGGATCCTTGACTGTATAGCACTTACAGATTAATAAGGGCAAACACATCTCAAAAACAAAGCAACATGCTGCAGAGGAAGAAACATTGGGATTGCAGTCAGAAGATCTAGGTTTGAAACCCAATTTTCCCTGTGTGACCTTGAATAAATGACCTTTAACTTCTCTGGACCTTAATTTATTCATCTATTAAATAAGGTTAGCCCAGATGACCCCTAAAATCCTTAATAGTTCTAAAATATAATAAATATATAGTTCTAAAATAAAATTCTAAACTAACTTCTATAAGTAACAAAATGAGACACGGCTAAAAAAGAGATCCCTTTGTTCTGGGGGCATCATGGAAGAGGCCAGGCTTGAGCCAGGCCTTAAAGAATGGATTGGCAAGGGGCAGCTAGGTGGCACAGTGAGTAAAGTGCCGCCCCGGAGTCAGGAGGACCCAAGTTTGGTTCCAGTCTCAGACACTTAACACACATACACACAAAAACTAGCCGTGTAACCTTGGCCAAGTTACTTAACCCCAATTGCCCTCCAAAAGGCAAAAAAAAAAAAAAAAAGAATGGATTGGCAAAAAGGGGTGGAAAAAGATATTCTGTGTGAGAGGTCATAGTTAATGCATTCTCAGTATATAAGGTACCTGGAGAATAATGATGTTTTGTATTTACATGCAACCTTATTGCTTTCACATACTTTATCCTCATTTGATTTTTATAATAAGCCAGTGAGGTAGATAGCATAAGTATTATTATCCTTGTTTTATTTTATTTTGTTTTGGAGTTTGTGAATATTTAATAAAAAGAGAGATTTAGAATCTTCAAATATAAGGCTGGAGAATGTATTGTCCTCATTTTAAAGATGAGCAGTATGAAGTTCAGAGAGGTTAAGCAGCTTGTCCAATTGTTCAATGGGAAATTGATGGAATTTATAGGCTGAATCATGCAACTTATCACCGGTGCCCCTTCTTTGTTTCTGTTTTCTCGTTGTCTCCTATGGGTAACTCTTATAGCTAGGAAGAGTTGGAGCTTGGGCGTGACCCCAGTCGTTGGACTCTAAGACCAATACTTTTTCAATTATACCCCAGAATGTGCTAAGTACACAAAAGAGGAACAATGCACTATGAAAATCCATAGGCAGCCAAAATCGTTACCATCTGGAGGCATTGCAGGGGATTTTATATGGGGGGGGTATTTAAATAGAACTTTGAACGACAGGGAAGATTTTCAACAGGAGAGAGATGGAGTGGGAGGGCCTTCCATGCATAAGAGAAATGCTACTTGTTTATTATAATAATAATAGGAGTTATTATTATTTTATAGAATTTAATAAGTATTTGTTCTTCCCCTCCAAAAGACCCTTCTTATATCTATTTTGTATATATTGCTTTTATAGTTACATAGATTCATGTTGTCATTTCTCAACTGAATGTAAACTCCTTGAAAGTGGGATTGGTTTGTTTTTTGCTATGAACATAAATTTATCAAATAAAAGAAAAGCAAACTTTATATAATAGTGATTCAGTTTTGCGTACAATTCCTTCTGTACTATAGATGGAAATGCTCATTTGATGTTTGTTATTAAGTTAAATTAAAAACTTTAGTATAATAAGAAAATAAATAACAAATGATAAAAACCTTGATTACTTGATCTTGAAGAGTGGGAGGCATCTTGTTTTTCCCACTCTTACATTGCTAATAGTTGTGATACATCAGTTGGCAGCAGTTAGTGGGCCAACAAAACATAATACTAACTCCATGGGTCACATTCTCTGTTTTTCATGTAACATTCTTACCAGTTTCCAAATGGATTTCTCTGTGGTGTGACCTACTTTCTTTGAGGCCTGTGGATCTGTGCTAATTAGCACTTAGGGGGTACTCCATGAGCAGTATTTGGATGCCTTTGCTGCTATGGTAACAGGAGCTTCCTGAAACTCCAGTTTGTGATAGTAGCGCTTAACATGTGTTTTTATTGTTATGATAGAGATTATTTTCTGCTATTTGCCTTTCCTGGCCACCTCAGTTCACTTGGGTCATTCCCAACTAGATGGGATTTATAGTCTGACTCATGCAATTTATCACCTGTACCTTTTATTTTTGTTTCTCTTTTCTCCTTGTCTCATGTGGGTAAACTTTGTTCACCCTCCTAAAAAAAAAGATTGCCGGCAACTTCAGAGCAGAGATTGTTTCTTATACTGGTATTTTTGTTTTCCCCACTATGTCAAGCACATAGCCGACTCAGTGAATACTCACAGGATTTGTAATTGGAAGAGATTTTAGAGATCAGCTGGTATAATAACCACCTCACATTTTGCAGAGTCTCCTTTGCAATATATCTGACCAGTGGTTACCCAGTTTTGTCTTAAAGACTCTATCACACTGATAAAATGTAGAGAGAGAAGTGAAATAGTTTGCCTGAGGAGGTCCCACGGGTAATATTTTATAGAATCCTATGACTTAGTGTTAGAGGAGGGCTTGGAGATCATCTGGTCTAACATCCTCATTTTATAGAAGAGGAAACTGAAGAAGAGGAAACTGAAGCAGGTAGTTAAGTGTCAGGACCAGGTTCGAAGGCAGATTATCTGATCCAAATCCACTGTTTTGAATGTGTGGTCTGGAATAGAAAGAAAGCCTATTTGATTTCTCAGGATTTTGTAATGTTGAAGATGTTAGCAGGCTATCCAGTTTGGCTGCTCAGTAACCTTTTTTCTTGATTTTGTGTTTTTGGATGTTTTTCCAGTAGCTGAAACTGAAGGATAAATGAGATGCTACCACTATCTGGCTTCTAGAGAAAAGATGTATTATTGTGGCTCATTTTTCCATCTTACAATGAGGGAGGAAAAAGGAGATAGTTGCCTATATATGCCCCTTTCTTTTTTGGGTTTCTTTTATGTGTTGTCTTCCCCCAAACTCATTGAGGACAGGGACTGTCTTTGTTTTGGAACCCCAGTGCTTAGCACAGTTCCTGGAACATTGTAGGTACACAATAGATGTTTACTGACTAACACACACATATCATACACATATACGTGTGTGAGTATATATATAACTATGTATGTGCACACCATGTTGTATATGTGTATTTTATATATATATATATATGCACATACACAAATGTATATATATACATATTGTGTGTGTTGTATGCTTAGCACATAGTAGATGCTTAATAAATGATTACTGAATTAAATTTAATATATACACATATACATACATATACACACACACACATACCCCAGTAGATATAGACACATATGTGTATATGTATATATACATAGATATATACTTTCATTTGCCTGTGAGGGAACAACACACTGAACATAAAAACCACATTAGATGCCCTGATAAAATTTCAAGTTGTGTAAAACAGTGTATTATAGCTATCTTTGTTTATGTCATCTTGTTATGAGACTGTTAAGCTATTTGAGGGCAGAGACCATGTCTTACATAAACTTTGCATCTCTATGATTCTTATCAGAGTGCTCTGCACAAATTGATGGGATGAATGAATAACTCAAATGAATGCCTGGAGGAGACTTTAGAGATCAGCTGGTATAACCCCCTCACATTTTATAGGTCCTTCTTTACAATATAGCTGGGTAGTGGTTACTTGGTTTTGGCTTAAAGACTATGTTTTAACTGTTGTATGTTTTAACTGTTTTCTATGCACTTGGGGTATTTCAAATAAAATTAAACTGTATTGGCCATTATAGCACTGGGAAAGAGGTATTGGAAACTATGAGTTCTTCAAGGAATTTACAATCTCAAAAGGTCTTGACAACTTTTTCTCTCAGCTTAACATGGTAAAACTATTTAGCTTAGACCAAAGGCTAGCAGAACTGAAGAGACATAAAAGCCTCCTTGTAATATGAAAATGAACCCCTGGAGTACTTAGGATGATAGTCACATGAGGTCTGAGTAGGAGCTCTGTAGGACGGTGTACTGAGCTGGTGTTGAGTGACAGCTTCCTCTAGAGTGGATTCTTCATTGAGATCCCCATCATCCAAGCCCTTTGACAGTTACTGCTGGCTCCCTGGGAGATTGACATATTCATTAGCTATTATTTTAACATTAATGGGAAGTAAATCCTCTCAATGCTTCTTGGAAATTCCATGTTGTTCTCTCTCAGGAAATAATTTGGATTTGCTGGTTTTCTGTTTGACACTGCTGTTAAATATTAGCGTACAAAAGTCAGCTTCTTATTAAGCTTTAAAAACTCTCATCCCAAGTGATGCTTGCCAAAATGCTGTGATCCAGATTTCCATATCTGTACTATTAGTACCACTTTAAGGTAGTGGGGTGTGAGAGGGGATATGGGATGTGGAGTCTGGAATTTTAAACATTTTGGAGAATACATTTTTGATAGTAGTTTGCTTTCATTCTTTTTTAGACTTCTCAATTGTTTAAGAAATAAGGGAGCTAATAGTTATCTTGAATTATGATTATACAGGATATAGGGGTAGTCATTGATTTCCAAAAAGATGATATTCTGAAACTTTGTTTAGAATGCATTTTCCCCATAAAAACTGTAACTTGAGTAATGACTAAGTTTCCAGGTTAGTTCATTGAACTCACAATTTAACTGAGTTAATTCTGGTCACATTAGACTAAATCTCTAAGAGCCCAGAGAGCCTTAAGACTGCTTGATCTTTATGCTTGGGTAATAGGACCATCAAATTTAGAGATGATCTGGTCCAGCATTCTCATTTTGCAAATGAGGAAACTGAGACCATATTAAGCTCCTTTGGTCATCTAGCTACCGTGTTTCCCCGATAATAAGACCTATCCCGAAAATAAGCCCTCCCCTTACTGTGTAAGATTCCTCTAAAATAAGCCCTCCCCCGAAAATAAGCCCTATTGAGATTGCTACTGTAGTGAAGGTGATCCCCTGTGCTACATGCTACATTACGGTACCCTCTGTATGCACTGTCCTCCCCCCCCCACCCCCCGGGGTGAAACGCACTCCACGCTCCGAGCTGCATCCAATCAGAGCTACAGCAATGAGCGTGTCATCCTGTTCTTCCCCAGTGATTTGCTTATTGAATAAA
>NW_027186059.1:0-10113 GCF_028583685.1 Petaurus breviceps papuanus
AGCTCCATGAGGGCAGGGGCTGTCTTAATAATCTCATCTTCTTCAGCACCTAGCACAATGCTTTGAGCCCACTTCAATAATTGATTGAAAAATCCATAATCTCAGAAGAGTAGAGGGTGACCCAACCATGCTTTCTTACCTTATGCCATCATTGTCTATGCTTTTCTAAAAATCTCCATTAGCAGAGGGGCGGAGCCAAGATGGAGGAGTAGAAGCATGACCTTCCCACGGCTCCGGCTTCCACCTTCCCCATGTAAAAAAGGGACTCTAAATAAACTTTGGAGCTGCAGAACCCACAAATGACACAGAGAAGCTAACCTCCCACTGAGGACAGGCCGGCAGGCTGACAGGAATCCAGCGCAGCACTCTGGGAGCCAAGCCCAGCCCCAGGGCGGGCCTGACCAGCTGCTGGCCAGAGGGACTCCAGATCAGCAGCAGCTGTGGCTGTTTCCAGATTTGTCAACACATAGACACGAAGGACAAAGTGAGAGGTCAGTGCAGTCTGGACTTTGGGACCAGTAACTGGGAGTGTGTGGCTTTTACCCCCCGGGGCAAGAAGCCACTGAGCTGCCTGCACAGCCATCCAGTGCCACATGGCAGCTTCAGCTCCTGGCCTGCAGAGTGTAGGGGGACCAAGCAAGAGTCTGAGGGGTAATCGCTCTTGCTTTAACCTGCTTGGATCTGGATTGCAGTCTAGGGTGGAGGTCCTGGGGTGTGTGCCCAGCTTGCCAGAGGGTGTGGAGACCTCAGAGAGGGCACCCGTCTAATACCTCCAGCAGCTGAGAAAACCCCAGAGTTTGGGACAAAAGCTCCCCTGTCTGGTGACAGAGTCCTACTGTGGCAAAAAATGCCCAAAAGTCAAGTAATTGAGGGGCAACATGACCAGGCAAAGGAAACAAAGCAGACAGAAGATTCCAACATTAGACTCCTATTTTGGGGACAAAAAGGAGCAAAGCATGGAACAGGAGGAAGATAGTGAAGTCAGTACACCTGTACCAAAAGCTTCAAAGGAAAATACAAGCTGGTTACAGGCCATAGGGGACCTTAAGAAGCAGATAAGAGAAATGGAGGAAAAATTGGGAAGAGAAATGGGAACTATGCAAGAAAATTATGAAATGAGAGTCAACAGCCTGACTGAGGAAAATCATACCTTAAAAAACAGACTGACTCAAATGGCAAAGGAGGCTCAAAAAGGCAATGAGAAGAAGAATGCCTTAAAAAGCCGAATTTGCCAGATGGAAAAGGAATCTCAAAAGCTCACTGAGGAGAATCATTGCTTCAGAATCAGATTGGAGCAAATGGAAGCTAATGACTTTATGAGAAATCAAGAAGCTGTTAAACAGATCCAAACAAATGAAAGAATAGAAGGCAATGTGAAATATCTCATGGGAAAAACCACTGACCTGGAAAATATATCCAGGAGAGATAATTTAAAAATTATTGGACTACATGAAAGCCATGACCAAAGTAAGAACCTAGAAATCATCCTCCAGGAAGTTCTCAAAGAAAACTGCCCCGATGTTTTTAGTACCTAAGGGCAAAATAGAGGTTGAAAGAATCCATTGATCACCTCCTGAAAAAGATCCCAAAAAGAAAACTTCTAGGAATATTATACCCAGTTCCAGAATTCCCAGATTAAGGAGAAAATATTACAAGCAGCCAGGAAGAAACAATTTGAATATTGTGGAAACACAATCAGGATGATCCAGGATCTGGCAGCTTCTACCCTGAGGGATCGAAGGGCTTGGAATATGATATTCCAGAGGTCAAAGGAGCTGGGATTAAAACCAAGAGTCACCTACCCAGCAAAACTGAGTATCATGTTTCAGGGGAAAATATGGTCATTCAGTGGAATAGAGGACTTTCAAGTATTCTTGCTGAAAAAACCAGAGTTGAATAGAAAATTTGACATTCAGATACAAGAAGCAAGAGAAGCATGCGAAGGTACACATAGATAGAGGGCACAGGACCAATTAAACAGGAAGGGATGATGCTTACAAGGTGAAATTAAGAGGTGAGAGAGGAACATAATGAGAGGAGATGGGGAGAGACAGATTGGGGTAAACTATCTCATACAGAAGAGGCAAGGGAAAATGGTTACAACGGAGGGGAAGGATAGGAAGGCAAAAGGGAATGGGTCAACCTTATTCCCACTGAATTTGGCTTGAGGAGGGAGTGAAATACACACTAAATAGGGCATCTCACCCTCCAGGAGAGTAGAGGGAGAAGGGGATGAGAGGGGGGATGATGGAAGGGAGGGCAGGCTGGGGGGGGAGGGAAGTTGGAAGCATCCAGTTTTGAAAAGGGATGGGATCAAAGTAGAGAATAGAACAAGTGGGAGGTGGGATAGGAGGGAAAGAAATATAGTCAGTCTTTTACAATATATCTACTCTGTTATTGTTTTGCATTAGCCACACATGTCCAACCTATACTGAACTGCTTATCTTCCCAGTAAGGGTGGGTGACAAGGAAGGAAGGGAATGAATCTGAAATTCATTGTTTTAAAATCAAATATTCAAATATATATGTGTGTGTGTATATATATATATATATATATATATATATATATATATATATACTATTATTAATACCATCTTACATGTAATTGGGAAATAAGAAAAACAGGCACTGAGGCATAGAGATCCACTGGAAAAGTTGAAAGGGGTATGGGAGAGAGCGGATTGGAGGAGGGGATATCCTGTGGGACTGCTATTTTGGGGCAGTGGGTAGGGGAAAAATGAGGAGAAAATTTGCAACTCAAATCTGGTGGAAACGAATGATGTAAATCAGAAGTTAATAAAGCATTAAAAAAAAATCTCCAGTAGCAGATCTACCCAATGATCTAGATAACTTTTATTTGTGGTTGTTCAATTGTTTCAGTCATGTCTTTGTGGTCCCTTTTGGGGTTTTCTTGGCAAAGATATTGGAATAGTTTGCTATTTCCCTCTCCAGCTCATTTTACAGATGAGGAAACTGAGGCGAACAAGTTTAAGTGACTTGCCCAGGGTCACACAACTAGTAAGTATCTGAGGTCTCATTTGAACTCAGGTCTTCCTGACTCCAGGCCCAGTGTTCTTTCCACTGAGTCACTAGTTGCCCCACACTTTCTTGTGTGTCTTATAAAATTTCATTAAGATAAATCAAACACTTGGCGTTTCCTCCAGTTATTATTCATTCTCAATACATGATTAACCCATCTCCTCTTTTTGAGTCATATACAACCTTGGTCATATTTTTTATGTGTTTTCTGGTGCACGCATCATTGCTGTTAATACATTGCAGCCTGCTTATACTTCATCATGTGTCTTTCTATCACCTTTGAATCTCTTAAGATAATAATAGTGTTTCAAGATTTGCAGCCATACATCATCACTGAGTGAATATTGCTATTTGTAAAATGAGCTTTGGTGGCAGAAATTAGCTGGGATCATTGAAGGTTATTGCTCAGTTCCCAACCAACTCCCCTCTTCTCAGTTCTAGGCTTAGCTCACTGTTCATGTGCAGTGCCTCTACGTACTAACTCAGTGGTACTAACCTAGTCTAACCTAGCCAACCGCATTTCATAGTCTGGGTAATATGCATTCTTCATTGTTTTGGTTTCTCCCATGTGTATTGTCAATAGATTTCATAGAAAAGACATTTAATAAATGGTAGTTGAATGAATGGAAGAAATTGTCAATTCTGATATCACTCAGAAAGTTGTGCTTTATGTGTACAAATAGGCTTGGAGGGTTTCCTCTTTTCCATTTTTATCTACTTATGGATTAACATTAAGTAAAAAAATCATATTATAAATCCATATAAATATTCATATTATAAAATTACATTTACCTTTGTATATAAAATAATATTATTTTGAAAAAATCCTTACCCAGTTGTTAAATGTATGCTATCTACTGTAAGTACTTCATATTCACTGACTCAATTATTAGACATAGGAATTTGCTGTGTATTCTAGGCAGAGATATGGCTAGGACTCTGCCTGATGACTATTTATGGATTGAATAAAACCAATATTTTCTACTTTCAGTCACTGACAATTTTTCCTATTAAAATTCAAAGTAGCATCAAAAGAATGCTATTTTCCAGGACTTCAGTAGAGTCAGGTGTCAGCCATTTCCCCATAGTTCTGTGCCTGTTAAAATATTCAAATGGTCCCCTCTGAGTAAGCAATAGAACAACTCACTTAAAATTCTCCTTTCCATGGGTGGTCATGAACCTACACAGAGATGATCTCTGAGGTCTTACAGAAGGGCCAAAGAGAGACCCCCTCCTGCAGAAGTGCTCATGTGGAAAGGTGCTTGGTTCCTGTGACAGGTGGTTCATCAGCAGCTCTGTAGAACCCTGACTGTTTTCCAGGAAGTAGAGCAAGGCTTTCTGAACATCCACTCTTGCCACTCCTCCACAGATCAGTAAGAGCCCTGAGCTCCATCTCCAGTGATTCGCTCCCTGGAGCCCAGAGGACTCTGCCACAGGGAAGGAATGGCACTCTATTCCTGGACAAGCCATTGAATGTCTCTGAGCCTCAGTTTTGTTCAGTTATAAAAAGAGAATGTAGGGCCAGCTAACTTCCCTTCCAGATCTATATCTGTGGTCCTGTGACCTCTCTCTTCCCTCTCAGATTTCTTGGAAACTGCTTCCTTGCCCACTCTACACTGTATCATAGTAATTTGTGTATGCCTTCACAGAATCATAGATTTAGGACTGGAGTGGGGGCACCTTAGAGGCATTTGAATATATACCCACCCATTTTGGAGAAGAGGTGACTAAGGCATAAACAGGGTTTATGTTACTATTCAGTCATTTCAGTCTTGTCTGACTCTGTGACCCCATTTGGGACTTTCTTTGCAAAGATGCTGGAGGGGTTTGCTGCCATTTCATTCTCCAGCTCATTTTATAGATGAGGAAACTGAGGCCAACAGGGTTAAGTTAATTGACCAAAGTCATGCAGCTAGCAAGTGTTGAAGGCCAGATTTGAACTTAGGAAGAATCTTTCTGACTCCAGGCCTGCTGTTCTATCCACAGGAAAGGAATGGCACTCTGGGCCTCAATTTCCTTCACTCATAAAAAGGGAGGGTAGAGCCAGCTACTGAGGCCAGAGCTACTGAAGAGGAACATTGACACTCAGAGATCGCCAGTATAGGTGGAGGAGAACCAGACAAGAACAGCATAGGTACATGGTGTCCATTGTCTTTAGCTCCATACCAGCCAGGTGGCCCAGATGGGGAGCTGGCTGTTCATTCCCATCCAGGGTCCAGAGCCATTCAGGATTCAAAGTTGTATGGAATGTTTAGGTCCAGAGTGAATATGGCGCTAGCGGGAGATGACCCGTCACTGAGGCATCAGGGTGGTGCGAGAGTCTAGATGACTAAAATGAGGCTATTCTCTGAATTGCCTAATGAATGGGGAATGAAGGGCAAGGAGCCAGGAAATTCCATTCTGACTGTGCCATGGAGTATTTACTGGTCTCTGGGACAGGGGAGAGTCCTGCTCAGTAAACCTCAGAATAGCAGCATCCCAGGCACTGGTGATAAACCAGCCACAATGATTTTCACCAGCTCATAGAAACTCATAGAGGCATAGAGAGTTTGAGTGACTTGCCCAAGGTCACACAAGTGTTTGAAGCAGAAGTTGAACCCTGGTCTTCTTGACTCAAAGTCTAATTTCCCATCCACTATGCCATGTTGCTTCTTCTATTCATTCTATCTTGCTGCCTCCCATATCTTTTCCCTCATTGGATTGTAAGCTCCGCAAGAGAGTTATATCTTTATATTAACAATGCCATAGTATACAGTAGGCACTTAGTGTTTTAAGAACCGAATGGGGTACACCCAATAAGGCCTGTAATAAATAATGAGTTGAGTCAATAAGTTATTCTTTGTCTCTTAGAGAACAGTGCTCTTTCAAAATAATGTTGCATAGAAGTGGGCCAGTCAGCGAGCATTTATTAAACATCTACTATGTACTGGGCATGGTGCTAAGTGCTGGGGACACAAAGAAAGCAAAAGACAGTCATTGACCTAGAAATGCTTACAATCTAATGGAGGAGATTACATGCAAATAGCTTTGTATAAACAAGCTTTATGCAGGATAGAATGGAAATCATCCACAGTGGTAAGATAATAGAATTAAGAAGAATTCATTTCCTGTAGAATGTGGGGCTTTAACTGGGACTTGAAGAAAACCAGAGAAGTGAGGAGGGAGAGAATTCCAGGAATGGGGAACATTCAGAAAAAAATAACCAGAGCCAAGATATGAAGTGTGCTGTTCAGGGAATAATAAGGAAGCCAGTATCACTGGTTCACAGAATAGTATGTAGAAAGGTAAAAGGTATTAGAAGATTGGAAATGTAAAGGGGTGGGGCTAGGTTATAAGAGGCTTTCAATGCCAAACAGATGATTTTGTATTTGATTCTGGAGGCAATAGGGAGCCGCTGGAGTTTATTTAGCAAGGGAGTGACGTGGTCTGATCTGCACTTTAGGAAAATCACTTTAGCTGTTGAATGGAGGATGGATTGGAGTAGAGACAGGCTGGTGGCAGTCTATTGCAATAGTCCAGTTTGGGAAATGTGGGCCTGCACCATGGTGATGGCCACACCGGAAGAGAGAAGGGGGAATATTTAAGAGATGGTCTAAAAGTGAAATTGACAGGCTTTGGCAACAGATTGGATCTGGGGAGTGGAGGTGGTGAGGAATGTTGAGGAAATGGAGAATGACACCAGGATTGTGAGCTGGGGGGGGGAGGGGTATGGTAGTGCCCTCAAAAGTAATCAGGAAGTTTGGAATGAGTAGGCTTAGGAAGAGAAGATAATGAGTTCATTCAGTTTTGGACTTAACAGAACTAGAACAAATGTCTACAGAGGTTCTTTGGAAGAAAATGTTCCTGTTGCTGGAAGGAGGATAGCAAAGTATGAAGGAACGTTTCAGAGGCTGGCAGTCCCAACGTCATTTTCCATGGAATATATTAATACTAAGCCTTTGGAAGCCATCATCTGTGTAGTCAGTCACCAGGTACCCACAGAGGAAGCCCTGCTGGAATCCTTATGGATTTATGGTTTTCCAAGACTGTGGATAGACTCGGACATGGAGAGATAATGTTTTGTAGAGGACAATAAGGATCTAGACTGGGTTAAGGTTCATCTTGGTGCTGTTTAGTTACAACAGAATTCATGTTTGGTCCCATTTCTAAGCCTTTCCAGGGTCCTCTGCAAATTTCTGCCTCTGGCCGATTACTAGTGTGGCCCTTTGCTGACACTACTAAACAGCTGGTTGAATACATGCTGACTAAAAGAAAGGGTAGGAGGAGAAGGGGGCAACGTTTATACAGGCAGACCAAGGAAGATAAAATGGGACCTAGCTTGGACTGTGGAGTGAGGGGGAGGAATGTGTGCTGAGAAGGAGCTGCCTATTCTTTGTGTTTTTAATTGAAGGGCCAGTTGCATCATCTGAATCTTGAGGGAAATGACCCCTCCATTTATTTGGACAGACCATTATACCAGAGGGATTGTGAACTCCTGGTTCTAGGCATGAGGTTGATGATAGTTTTGTGCATTTCCCCTTTCTGAGATGTAGTGAAATAACTGGGGAAAGACTAACAAAAGAATATGTGGGTAGGAACACAAGACCCTGGGATTGTTGAAGGTGCTTCATTCCTATTGGGGCCATGCTGTACTCTTACAACACGATACCTAGACCGACACATGACCTCACCTTGAGCCAATTAAAGTATAGAAGGAGCCTACATGAAGATAGCTCTCCCTTGCTATCCTCACCCCTGTTCCCTCCCTTCCTCCCTTTCCAGCCAGGTACATTCACATATCCCTTTCTGCCTCCATGCTCTGGGACGGTCTCCTACCCCAGGAAGGAGAGGCTTTCTGGCTAGGGTACAAAGCTGCTTCAAAGTTTTCTGTTACACATTCTTCCTTGCCTGACCCTGATCTTTTTACTGCCTAGACTGGTGCAGGCCAGTAGTACCTCTTGCTTGGACTATTGAAATAACCTCCCTCAAGTCTCTGCCCATTACAAAACATTTAGCTATCAAAAGGATCTTCTTAAAGCACAGCTCTAACCGTGTCACTGCCTACTCAGAAAATTTCAGTGACTCCCCATCACCAGCAGGATCAGATATAACATCCTTGACCTGATGTTGAAGCCTTTCACAAGCTGGTCCTCTCCTACCTTTCAAATCAGCTTTCCCTTCACGCTGCGCCACAATCCAGCAACATGAACCTTCTTGCTGTTCCTTGCATATGGCGCTCCATTCGCTAACTCTGACTCTGTGACTTTTCCATGACTGTCCCGCCTTGCTGGAATCGTTTTCCTCCTTGATCCTCCCTTCTGGCTTCCTTGTGGTTGTTTCATCATTTCAGTCACGTCCACCTCTTCATGACCCCATTGGGGGTTTTCTTGGCAAAGATACTAGCGTGGTTTGCCATTTCCAGAAAGGCAGTTGGTGATGAACCTCAGGAGAGAAATAAAGGCTGGATATATAAATTTGGGAGATATCTACATAGAGGTGGTATCTGAATCCATGGGAGCTGATGAGATCACAAAGCAACTAAAACACTATAGCATAAGAACCATTGGTTATAACACAAGACCAATGGCTGATTCAACCCCATTGATCTTTCTCACTGACAGTTGTTATCAACATGCCCAGTCTAGGAATAAACAACACTTGTTGGAGAGCCAGGAAGATTTTCATTTTCTTTATTTTACATTTATTCTCTCCTGAATAAACGGGTAGCCTCCTCAAAAGACTACAAAGAATCAGACAAATTCAAGTCCTTTTATGCTGCTTCCATTCGAATTTCCTGCCTTGCTCCTCCCTTTAGAACTGGGATTGGTCCCAGATCTTCGGGGTTACAATCTTTCTGACCTGCCCACTATACATATATATTCCTTAGTAGGCTCCCTTTGTCCAATATGAGCTTCATGCATCCCATGGTCAGATAATGAGGCTCTAATTCTATGATGGGTGTGTCAGTTACTATCTATAAGGCTACTTAAGCATGAGCGTTAATGAAAAGTTGGTCACCGTCCCTTGACCCCCAGTCAGTCTGAGCCAGCTTAGCTCAGGCTCCTTCCAAGGGTAAACCTACAGATTTCTTCCAGTTATATTATTGGATAGTATGTGGGGCACAGGGACCCCAAAAATCCCCTACCCAAGAAAAATTAAAAGTCAGAGGTATCTTGAGGAAGGAACAGGAAGTTTATTCAGTTCTCCCAAGAAGAGGGCATCTCTTCCACCAGTATGAACCAGCAGAATGAAGCATGTTGCAAAAGACAGAACAAGAATTTATGCCCTAATGCAATCAAGCTCCGTCCCTGCCCCCATCCCTTCTCCCACTGGCTGAGAGATGGGCTCAAGTCTCAGCTTGAAAATCTTCCCCAATGGCAAATAACAGGGAAGCCTGCCACTATCCCTTAGTGGCTTGGAGGAGGGCTTACAAAGACCAAGAGTATAGGGGATAGCCAATTCAAATGTACCTATCCTTATTTGGCAAATGCCAAAGTGAAGAAGGGAGGGACTAAAGTCGCCAGCAAAGTTGGGCCTAATGCTAATAAGGGTGTGGCCAACAAGGGTGGAGGTTAAAAGACTTTTTAAAAGAAAGGGCTTGCTAGTGATTGACTTGGGTTGGGGGGGAAGGGTCATAGGTTGTGTAATTTCTTAGGAAACCCAGGACTCAGGTCTGTTCAGTCTTACAAAAGTCTGTCTCTGGTTTCCAGATAGTTTCTCTCCCTTCTCATTCTGAGGAGTCTTTACAGAGCGTGCAGAGAGAGAGTGTACCCAACTCAATAGGGTCTGCCCTTCCTCCCCTTATCCTGATTTACACCTTCCTGCATGTCCTGTGCAGCATCCATTGTTCCTGTAGAATCTGTGGAACCCAAACTACTAACATTTCTCACACAGTCCTACTTCTTGAACTCATTTTTACCTTCAAAGTTTTATTAGTGGAGTAAGGCTGAGAAAGACAGATAAGACAGATAGGCAGACAGAAAAAGAGACAGAGACCATGCATATACAAAGAGACACAGGGACAGACAAATACAGAGGGAGGGAAAGTCAGAGAGATGGAGAGAGAGAGAGAGAGAGAGAGAGAGAGAGAGAGAG
>NW_027186060.1:0-38348 GCF_028583685.1 Petaurus breviceps papuanus
CTTACAGGAAGCACTTGAGTTCAGCTTTAATGAATACTAGGGATTCTAAGAGTCAGGGCTGTGTACAGTGTATTTCAGGAATGGGGCAGAGCCTGGCTAAAGGTGGAGAGAGGAGGTGAAATATCATTTGTGATGGAGAGCAAGTCAACTTTGTAGTTTGGATTGTAGACATATGTCCTCTCTGCTCCCAAGGTAGACAGACAAGCCCTCCATCCTCAGCTAGATGCCAGGAGGTTCCAAGTGCACCCAAACGACCGACTCTAAACCACTTGATGCTCTTCTACCTTGAGTTATTCTTTCTCCTAAGATTTATTCTGAATATTCCAGAATAAACACAAAGAGACAGAGGCAGGCATCCAGTCCCAGTAGACAGGGCAGCCAACCTGCCCCTCTCTGGCTCTCCCGAGGCAGCTAAAAGATGCCCTTCCTTACTCACACTGGATCTTTCTACATGCATCAAGTTCTAGCTCAGGGGCCCCTGGGCCATTTGTCCTTTCAGATGAGCAGACAATCAGATCTCCTCAGCACCAGACATTATGAGCCCTCAGTCATACATGGCCAGTCATTGACCCATGAAGCTTCATGAGACAGACCAGAAGCATGCAGGAAATATTTGGATTAGCCCCTAAGAAGGGCAACGCTGAGGGTGCCATTTCCACTAAGCTGAAAATAAGATTTCCTCACTACCCAGACAGCCTAAGCCCTCAGTCATACATGACTGGTCCTGCACAGGCTTCATCCCTTCTCTCCCTCAGGGGGCCCAGCTGCCTCAGTGTCATCAGTCAGCCAGTCTGAGTTTGGGTTGGAAGGTAGTAGAGAAGGCAGGCCCCTTCCCCAGGGAAGTTGCTTTACTCTTGATGACCATGAGTTCTGGGCTGAAAGAAGGAATGTGGGAGGCAGACAGCTGGGGCAGAAGGGTGCTGCCACTCCCAGGGATCCTGTGTCTATCCTCCTTTGGTCTTTTTCTACAGCAAATCATTGTTGGCAGCATGTTATGGCATGCTTACATCTGGGATGCATCTTTTCATTGCCTTTGGGTCACCTGAAATTGTGTTGAACCCAAGCTCAACTCTAAGAACCTGGTTAAAATTTTTATACCAAATGATTTCTTGCTAATTAAAACTCTACTCAATTTCCTTTCCTTAAACTGAGGTTGGATGACTGTGTTCAGGTGATGTTGAAGACAGGATTTTTATCCTTTTGTGGCTTAGAATTCTTCTCATTTCTGATTCCTTCCAATGATGAAATTCTATAAATACCATGGACTTCAAATAGTCCTTGGAATAAAATAATCATAAATGAAAACCTGTAGACTGTGCAAATACATCCCTGGCACTCAGGAATTGTTTTTTCCCTTTAATCCAAGGCATGCTTCCTATTCATTTACCCAATCCCAGGGTAAATCCTCCACCCAGAACTCTGGAAAGGCATGACCAAATATTGTACACAATGAGAAGGCACGGAAGGGCTGGTGGTACTGGGAGAAGGAGTAACAACATCTGTGACATCACTTTGGTTAAATGGGGAACTTGGGGAATTTTCTCCTCTTTTCTTCCAGCGGTGGTCAGGTCCTCACACAGCCTTGTATAGAAAAGTGTTTCCCGTCTAGAAAGAGACCCTGTGGAGCCGCTAGGTGGTGCAGTGAATAGAGCACCGAACCTGGAGCCAGGAGGACCAGAAAGGGGCTCTGTGCCTTAGAAGTCAAGCCCTTGAGGAAGAAGAACAGAGGCCTCCCTTCTACCGTGTTTCCCCGATAATAAGACCTATCCCGAAAATAAGCCCTCCCCTTACTGTGTAAGATTCCTCTAAAATAAGCCCTCCCCTGAAAATAAGCCCTATTGAGATTGTTACTGTAGTGAAGGTGATCCCCTGCGCTACACGCTACATTATGGTACCCTCTGTAGGCACCGTCCCTCCCCCCCCTTGAAACGCATACCACGCTCCGAGCTGCATCCAATCAGAGCTGCAGCAGTGAGCGCGTCATCCTGTTCTTCCCCAGTGATTTGCTTATTAAATAAAGGTACATTTTTTTGTTCACATTTACCTGTTTATTAAAATTGCTGTCAATGTTCATTAAAATAAGCCCTCCCCTGAAAATAAGCCCTCTGGTGTTTTTCTGTCCAAAAAAAATAATAAGACAGTGTCTTATTATCGGGGAAACACGGTAACGCTCTCAAGCTCAACTTAAAAAAAGAGCCTTGTTCTCCGGTGGCTGGACCTCCAGGCAGAGGAGCTCAGGACAGAAGCTTACACCTTTATGGAATTGCAGCAAAGGGAAGGGGGAACACTGATCTTCTCAGGGGAGGGCACAGCAGCAGGAAAAGAGGAGAAGGTGTGGGAAGAAGTTAAATCCCGCCTCCCCCCAGCAGATGAGTCATCATGAAAAAGCAGAGTGGCAAAAGTCCCAATCTTGTCCTTTGAGAAATGCTGGACTTTGAAGAGAGAAGGGTCTGCTCATCCACAAGGGTCCCAACTGCAGAAGCAGGTCCTCAGTCTGGGGCAGACCAGCAGGCACCTGCCCTGGCTCCCAAGGACACGCAGGGAGTCCAGCTTGTGGCAGGTGGGGCTGGACACATTGAGAGGCTCCCTCATATAACAACCCCAGGGTTTCTGGAAGATAGAATAAGTCAAGAAGCCAAGTCCAGGGGCTCCTTAGCATTCCCTAACTGGATCCTGTCAAGGAACCTCAGAGTCCAGGGTTTTCCATTTTCTCAGTTCCAAAATTTTCTTAGGAAATGTCTGCATTTAGGAGGCAGATGCAGGCAGAAAACTGAAGATTTGGGCACTTAATTATGAACAAATCCTAACATGATATTCTCTCTCTTTTTACTGTCAGTAGGTGCCCTATTGAATCATGATGACATACATTTCCATTCCTCTAATCCTCCTGTTATCCAAGCCATTGTCATAAGTACTGTCAGTCCTCAGATTGTTTTTGAAAGTCCTGCAGAACCCAGACCCTTCTTGCCTTTTCAGTCTTACACTTTAATCTCTTCCAACTTTATGATCCCAAGACTCTGGCCTTGCTGTCCCTCCAAAGGACACTCCATCTCTCATTACTGGCCTTTTTCCTGGCTGCCCCCCATGGGTGGAATGCTCTCCCTCCCTCACCTCCATCTCTGGTCTCTGGAGAATTTAAAGACTGAAAAAAAAAACTACTTTGTGCAAGAGCATTTGTCTAGTATTCCCCATCCCCACCCCCCACTTCCCTGCCTCCCTAATTGCCTTCACAGTCACTGTATCTACCTTGTAGGTCTCTATTTATTTATAAGACATTTACCCCATGACAATGACAGCTCCTTGCGGGCAGAGAGTGCATGTTAGCCTTCCTCTGTGTCCCCTGCACATGGTGTCTTGCCAGGCTCCTGATAAGAGCTTCATAGATGCTTGTGGACTTTTTATTGACTGACCACATTTCCCTTCCCAATCCCCAGTCCTGTACTTGGGCACCTCTTCCTTTTTTTTCCTATTCAGGGGCAGAACTTGAGAGAAATACCTAGTAAAGCCATGTCATGAAATCTGGCCCATTATAACCAACCATTGGACAGATTTTTAGATTCTATCCCTGTTCTTCTGCATGGAAGATAATTCCCCTCAAAAATTCCCTGCATTTTTGATACACAACTAAAGAATGAATGAGAGAATAAAGAGTGAAAATTACCTGGATTTCCTCTGAGATCATTTTCTGGTTCTAGATGCCTACTACTCAACTTCTATTCCCATTTGCTGCCCAAAAGACTTCAGGGCAGGTTGCACTCAGTCCTGCCTTCCCTCAGGAAGACATTTCTTTCCTGCCCCACCCCAGATTTCCCCAAAGCCATTACTTAAGGATTTCTGGTTTTTTCAGGGAAGTGATGGTGGGAAATAAATCTGGTTCCCCTAAACCACACGAAGGCATAGAAGATTGGCAGGCCTTCCTGTTAGGAGTCTCCCTGCTAAGTCCCCAAAGGATCACTAATTAGTGGGATATCAGGTCATGGTTCAGAGGAAAGTACAGGTTATCATTAGGTGACAGATCTTTGCTTTCTACAGGTTTTGACCATTCACTGGACAATATTGCTTCTCATATAAAATCTCTGGCTGTTCGGGACCATTTTTGTTGTTATTCAGTCATTTCTGACTCTTCATAAGCCTCTTTAGGTCTTTTTTTTTTTTGACAAAGATCCTGGAGTGGTTTGCTATTTGCTTCTCCAGCTGATTTTACTGATGACAAAACTCAGCTGTCTCCTCTGCTTCCTCTCCCCAGCAGCTGCTGGGCTCCCTGCTCAGGGGCAGGGTCTCTGGGGCTCAGGGCTCAGGCCATGGTTTGACAGCTCTGGGCCCTGAGGGCTCTTATGGCTCCTCAGTGTAGTCAGTGTATGCTCCTCTGAGCAGTGTAGTCAAGGTGAGAACCAGCCCCTCTCACATTGGGTCAGGCTACACTGCCCTGGGCCTGAGACCTTCTCCCAGCCTATTTCTTCTGACTCCCCACTGAGAAAGAAGCAAAGCAAACCCCCAGAAACCCAGAAGCAGAGGCGCGTTCTGTGCTTTCTTCGTAGCTCAACATTCCATAGAGAAGAACTAGTAATGGAAAAAAGAGCTCCAGAAGACCAGGCAGCCGCCTAAGGAAATCCACCAATGGGCCAAGCTGAAATTTCACATCCTGGGCCCATTTTCTCTGATGATATTTTTAAATCAGGTTTTTATATAATTTTTTTATCTTTTCACATCTGGGGCCCCTGAATAAGCCTCTCTAGAGTCTCCTCTGCACACCCTTTTTCCAAGGGACACTTCAATTCCTGCCAAGAAGGGGAAGGAGACACTGGTGCCAGGAAGCTGACCATTCTACTTTCCTCAGAGATACAGTGCCTGGTTAAAATTATAACTCTCTTCCCTGTCTTAAGAATGTTAGTGTAAATGAACTATTTTTTTAATCTAAGCTGAGCTCATTGCTATCCCTTACTGTGGAAGGAATGCCTCAAGTTGTGTGTGTGTGTGTGTGTGTGTGTGTGTGTGTGTGTGTATGAGTGTATATCCAGCACTTGACTCCTTTCCCGCCAGAAGCCAGTTACATAAAGACCATGCAGAGTACACATCCCTCTTTCCAAGATGATAGTAACCAGAAAACAGAGCAATGGTACAGACGAAAACATACCAGTTAATACACAATGTGGTTGAGCTTTCCTGCTCAGAATGAAATATCCCCAATGAACTAAGAGCATCCCAGATATCACCCAAGAGGAAATTCCCCAAAGTCTCTATTGCAGAATATTTGGGATAAAGACATGATGTAGGTGCTGCCTCCTCAACATGGTGGCTCCTTTGAAGACTCCTTCTTACCGTTCAGGGAATGATCCAGAAAGAGAATCAAGAAATAGCTGTAATCTCTCTCAAACCTGGAGGCCTAAGGTTTAGATTCACTCTGTTCCCAATACCACTTCCCAAACAGGCACAGAACATTGAATATTTCAATATATAAACAGATGCACATGTACATAAAATATGTTATATGACCTCTCCAAGTACACAGCAGTCAGATCACATTGAAATCTGACAAATCTCATTTTCTTTGGGATAAGGTTTCAGGGTGAGTCCATCAAGATAATGCCCCAGTAGAGGTTACCTTGCTTTCATGAAATCCTTCTTTGAGAAGATAGAGAAAAGTGGGCTAAAAGAACAGTGTTGTCTGGATAAAGAAGCTGGTTGATTGCTGGACTCAATGCAACATCATTGAGGGTGTCAAGTTTTCAAAGGAGCTTTCAAGTAGAAAACCTAGGGCATTTATTTGGTCCTCTACTATTTACCATTTTAATCCAAGACACAGATAAAGATACTGGGCTATGGGGGTCTGGAAAGAAGAATGAGGCTGACTGCTTTTCCCCACTCTGCCTCCCTTCTGTCATGTCTATAGCTGACTCTAGAGCAGGGGATCAACTAGCAGGTGTAGATGCCCTGGGGCTGTCATCACAACCCTGCACACAGGTGGCCCAGGCCATAGGGTAGTCTTTTCTCTGGACAGAAGCAGCAGTGGGATTGGGCAGCCACTCTGGGTGTTTGAGCATCCTTGTTGGAGGACCACACTGCTCACCTCCTGGTGCCAGGAAGGGCTAGAAAAGGGGCCCTAAAATTGTCTGCCTCATCCTACCTTGGTCTGCTTACCATGCAAGGTGAGGATCCCACCCTGTGGTCTAAACAGAAAAATAATACAAAAACTTCTGTCTAGATGATTCCACTCACCATGGGTACATGCTATGTGCACACATGCTTATGGCCAACATGAAATCCAGTAGATGGACTCAAGATAAAGAGATCTCCTGTGTGGATTCATTTTATTTGACTCTGCTTATTATCTTCTTAGGCATTTTTCTTTTAATATGTCATTCTCTCAGTTAATAGCATAATAGGGAGAGCAGGAATAGAAGTATTGCTCTAAAAATCGGTCTACTAAAACATTTTGAAATGCATGGAAAAGAACAGAAGAAAGTTCACAAGGAAACACAGAAGAACAGACTTTTTTAAAAAAACATGAAGAATTTATTATATACCTTTCTCAAAAGGCAAGCACTGCAAAATTGAGATTCATGGTTTTATAGAGTGCCATTTCTGTGTTTTGTCATGTGTGTGGAAATGCTTTTTTGATGTTTAAATAAAAAAATTAAAGGATAAAGCTATAAAGCAGCAAAATCAGGAATAGAAAGAACTAGAAGCAAAGATGCCCTGGAGAATGACCACACACATTTTGGTATAAATTTAAATGAAAATCATCACAGAAGAAAAAAATGACATATGAGAAAATCAGAAAAATGTTGGGAGATTTGAATGATCTGAAGCACAATAAAATAATCACATCTAGGAGGAAAATGTACAGAATGACCTGTGACTAGACATCAGAGATCGATCCAATGCAGTGCTCATTTGTGGTATGAAAGGGCTGACTGTCAAATGTGCCCCCTTCTCCTCAGAATTGTGTGTTGGACCAAAAGTGGGATATGAGGAAATATATTGTCAGACATGGACGATGCATTGGCGTGTTTCATTTAATTATTTTGTGCGTGAAAAGGAGAGGTTTCGGGTGGGTCGTTGAGAAGTGTCAGCAAAGAAAAAATTAACAACTAAAGATGGGGAAAAGAAACAACTGAGAAAAATTAAGTTTAGAAACAACTGGCCTGAGACAGCCATAAACTAATTATTGGATGCTTTTTGTACACACACAGACATCGATACGACATTGTTCCTACCTGGAATAAACAGGTCAAGACTGGGTCCCAGGAGGGGGAATACTAATTAGTAATAATAGTGCTAATTATTAGTACTAGTATTCCTAACACTACAGCAATAGTAAGCTCCCTATCAACAAAGAGCCTTAATTTGTGAAAAACATTCATTCAGTTGCTACAATAAGAACAGTTATGAAAAAAATTCCTAGTCAACACCTGGAGCACCCTGTCCCACAGATACACATTGAGTCCACAGCATGAAAGATGAGCCTGAATAAAGCAGCAGGGAGGCAGCTGGATAGAGAGCATAGATGGCAAACTGGTCATTCAACACATTTGACAATGGAAGCCCTTCCTCCCTTTGTGGACCCTACACAGCTCCTCTTCATTGAATCTCTTGGTTGGATGTCTGCCATCTTGGTCCTTCTAGAACCCATAGCTATCACCTCACTCCACTAGGAGGGGTCAGGACTCCTATAGCTCTGTCCTCAGAATGTCTCTCTTCCCCCAAAGCAGACAGACAATCCTGCTTCCCTCAGTTAGATGGCAGAAGGTATCTCTAAGTGCACTAAAACCAGAGCTCAATACTCATCCATCTTGGCTTTTCCCCTAAGATGAGAATAGAATAAACACAAAGAGGCAGCCGTCTATTCCTAGCTCCCATGGTCAAGGGGGATATAGACAGGGCAGCCAACTTTCTCTGTTCTCGCTCTCCAGAGGCAGCTAAAAGAGGCCCTCCCTTATGAGAACCATACAGGGAATGTTGGAATTACCCTATGAGAAGGGAAAAGCTGAGCATGCCTCGTGTCTTTTATACTAAAGTAAAATCTAGTAATCCTTTCTTCTTTAATGTGTCTGCCTTACCTTCCAACAATTTTCAGGTCCTTCCCATTCTCCCTGCCTGTCATCTCTTTCCCTTCCGCTCACTTCATATGGCAGCACATCTCTGACATTACAGCCACATTCCTCTTCCTCACCCCCTTACCTCCTGCACAGGCTAGCATTCCCTCACCCCAATATGAACCCGATTCTTGTCCTGGTTTTTCCTGCTCACTAATGGAAGAGAAGGAGGTCCCTGCTGAGTCCCTGTCCCCTGGGTGTTGTGTAGATGTGGTCTCCTGGGAGCCAAACCCAATGGCCTTTTCTCCATCTTCATCCCCCTCCCCCCTGCAGACTTTCACCCTGCTGATGAGCCTCTCCTCCTGGAGATTCCTCCTCTCCAGGTGCTCAGGACTCTGCTCATCCTTGGTCCCCCCTCCTCTCAGAGCACTCCTCAGTCTCCCATGATGGATCCTCATCCAGATCATGCCCTCAGACCACACGTGTCCCTGTTCTATAAATATTTATTAGGCCCCTACAGTGTACCTGGCAGTAGGCTGAGCACTGGGTACACAAATGAGAAAAAGATAGTCCCTGCCCCCAAGAAGCTTACAGTGTCATGGGGGAGGCCGACACACAAAGGAGAGTGTGGAGGGGAGAAGACACCAGGAGGTGTCTGGTACCACGGAACTGAAGCCAGAGAGAGCTGCAGACGCAAAGTGAAGTGGTCCCACAGGGTCACTGTGGCCTCTTTCCTCCCCTCCCTCTGTACAGTTTCACTTGGTAATCTCATTAGCTCCCATGGATTTCATGATCATCTCAGTTCTGATGCTTCTCACCTCTCCCTTTCCTTTCCACCCTCTTTGCTGCCTCCCATTCTCCCATCTCCAGCTTCCTTTGAAACCCCAGGACCAGGATGTCCAGGAGGCATCTGAACCTCATCATGTCAAAATGGATGTCATTGTCTTTCCCCCAAGCCCTTTCCCCTCCTACCTCACTGTTACTATAAAGAACAGCACCTTCCTTCCTGTCCCTCAGACTCACTATCTTGAAATCATCACAGTTCCTCCCTCTCTCTTCCCTCCATTGGTTATCTCCAATTTGCCCTCAGATCTTGTCAATAGTTATTCTTAAGCAGCTTACCCATTAAACTGGGATCTTCATGAAAGCAGGACCTTCCCCTGAGCTGGAGACAGCCCCCTCTGCTCCTACAAGCCCCACCCCCAGCTGCTTTGCATGAAGAGATCCCCAAGGGGAGGGCCTGCACACACAGGGACATAAACTGGGGCTGGGGGCAGAGCAGCCCCAGGGGAGGACACACTGCACAATGGAGTCCCTGTCCCAGCTTCTCTGTGGGCTCCTCATACTTTTACTCCCAGGTGAGAACATGGGACAACACAACACACAGACATGTAGTTTTTCATAGAATGAGAGAGTTCAAAGGAGCTCAGAACCTCTGGGGCCATGAGCCAGGACAGGCCAAGGGGGAATGTGGATTTCTAGGAGGTCAGTGGGGTTTGCACAGCCAGGCTGCCTGTGGGATAAATATCTGAATGGAAGGAGATTGTTCTGTTTATTTCATGCTGTTGATCATTAATTCCTGCTTTTAGGTTCCAGGGGGGACATTGTGCTGACCCAGTCTCCAGCCTCAGTGTCTGTGACCCCAGGAGAGAGAGTCACCATCAGCTGCAAAGCCAGTCAGAGTCTCAAACACAGTGATGGAAACACTTATCTACACTGGCTCCAGCAGAAACCTGGACAAACTCCTCGGCTCCTCATTTACACAGTTTCCAACCTTGTCTCAGGAGTCCCTGCCCGGTTTAGTGGCAGTGGTGCTGAGAAGGATTTCACCCTCACCATCAGCAGCCTAGAGCCTGAGGATGGGGCAGTTTATTACTGCTTTCAATCTTTTTTACCTCCCACAGTGATACATCCCCAAACAAAAACCTCCCCAGGCCTGGGCTGGCTGCTCAGGGCGCTCAGCTGTCTCCTCTGCTTCCTCTCCTCCAGCAGCTGCTTGACTGTCTGCTCAGGGGCAGGGTCTCTGGGGCTCAGGGCTCAGGGGAAAGGCCATGGTCTGGCAGCTCTGGGCCCTGCGGGCTCCTGCTCCTCCTCAGCCCTGAGCAGTATAGTCAAGGGAAGGACCAACCCTTATCAGATTGGGTCACCCTACTCTGAGGCGCTCTCCCATTCCTATTACATATGATTCCCCATAGAGCAAGAATCAAAGAAGCCATAAATCTCTAGTCAGAGCCTGTCCTTTCTTCCTACCTCCATATTCCATAGAAAGCAATGACTCATGAACCCAACAGCTTAAAAAGATGAAGTCTAACCAAATCCATCAATGGGCCAAACTTCAGTTTCACATCCTGGGCCCATTTTCTCTGACCATGTTTTTAGATCAGATTTTTATCTCTCCATGAGAGCATGTCCTGAGGAGATCTCTTTAGAATCTACTCTGCCCTCCCTTTTCTAAGGAAGACTTCAGTTCCTACAAAGAAGGGGAAGAAGAGACTGGTGCTGGGAAGCGGGTCATTCTGCTCTCCTCATAGATTTGGGGCCTGCTTAGAATCTTCCCATCTTAACAACGTTAGTTCAAGAGAAGTATTTTTTTAAATCCAGGCTGAGCTATTCCTCATTGCTACTCCTCACTGGGGAAAGAGTACCCCAAATTGCGTGTGTGTATGCATGTAAACAGGACTTGAGTCCCTTCCCACCAGATTAGTTATACAAAGACCATGCAGAGTACACATCCAACATACCCCCTTTTCTTAGATGACAGTAAATTGTAAACAGAGTAGTGATACACATGAGAATATAGTAGATAATACACAGAATGACTGAATGGTTCAGAGTGATATGAGCAAAACAAGGTTAAAGATTTATAGAATAACATAAAACAATGATAGCATTGTTAGGGAGGATAACTTTATTAACTTTTTTAAGGCAATTAGGGTTAAATGAGTTGCCCGGTGTTGCACAGCTAGTAAGTATCAATAGTCTGAGGCTGGATTTGAACTCAGGTCCTCCTGACTTTACAGCTGGTGTTGAGGAAGACTTTATTAGGTTTCAGAAGTGGGTGAGGTGCTCACTAGGAACACTCATACCCCATACAGAAGCAACAACAAGCTTAAATATAATTAAGGTGCTCTGACTCCTCCCCTCAGAGTTGGGATTGGTCCAGACTCCTCAAGGTTACAACTCTTTCCTACACTCCCACTACATGCCCATGCCCTTATTACTTATTCCCCTTCCCAGATCATGCATCCCATGATTATAAAATGGAGGGATCTCCACCCTTTGGTCATGTAAGTTAATATTAATGTGGTTAGTTGAGCAGGTCACAGTAGTGAGGACACTGATGTCCATGGCATGACCTCTCAGGTTTGAACTGGTTGTCTTATGACTTGTCTTTATAACCCCCCTGGCACCAGGAAGGCCACTGTCTTGGTAAAATAAGATAAGCAAGCTTCCCCCACAGCTTGGGAATGTTAATTATCTCCCAATAATATCTGTGTGAGCATACCATAATAATCCTTCTTACAATTTCCTCCTCTTCTTTTTGATAGAGGTTTTATTTCCATATTTCCTAGTCATCATTTTTAGTCTCACACTATTAACATTAATTAACATTCTTACTTTACAATCATCATCTTGACATCCCCTCCTTCAAATTTTGTTTCCACATTTTTAATATGTAGCACCAAGCACCCTAGCATACAGGATGACTGCTAGCACAGGTTCTTCAATCAGCTTTTCTAAAGGAAAGCAACTCAAAAAGGGTTAACAATCTTAGTTTAATCAAACATATATCGTTTACCTAGTTCAGAGGAAAAAGTCAGCACCCTGAACTTCAGAAAATACAAACAGAAGTTATAAGCAGACAAAAAATACAGACAGAAAAAATAACACAATTCAGCAGACCAACAGACAGTGCATCCAACTGTCTGATCCTTACATCCATACAGTGTTAGTTACCAGAGAGAGAAGCACCAACATATGGGTTTTCAAAGCTGGGGGGCTCAATGATTACCCAGAGTCTCATCTGGCCAAATCACACAACTCTTCCCAAAGTGGTCCCCAAAGCAAAACCTCACATCAGAGTATATATATCCTTCTTCAGGTCACAGAATATCACAACCCTCATGATCCACTTTACTACAAAGTAACAAAAGTTGTGCCTTCCTTGAAAAACAAGCCTCCTACCATAGGCTCCATGTGACCACATGCAGTCTATTAGGGGGCAGAGTATATTTTCAAATCAGAAAAGGTTCTCAAATTGACCTAGGCCTATTAAGGGGAAGGTAAGATCTTCAAATTCCCATTCCCATTACATAATACTCCTTTCCTCATATGAATTATTCCCCTAATCTATATCCCTTTTAAGTAAGATTGATGCATTGACAAATTACAAGAGGGAAGTCACCTTTATGAGTACAGATACAGAGACCCAAAAGAAAATAATAATGAACAATCAATTGTCCTTTAAGATTCAGAAGTCTCTTCTCACACAACTGTCGAGGAGAGGGGGGGAGGGAACACATCATCTGACAGACGTCCTCTGGCCCTTGTTACTTCACCTCAACCATCTTCCACAGCTCATCTCAACATCTTCTTGTCTTCTTGTATAAACCTGCTTTCTTATGTCCACTCTCCTACAAAAGTGAACTTGGCACAATTTTTAAATTACCATTCCTAAAGCTTGTGCCCTTATCATTCTTACAAAATCGAAATTGGAACCGTGCCCAGTTGTCATGTTCAAGAAACTCACATTAGAACCCAGTTTCTTATACTTTACATTAATCCATTATTAATTCCCCCACCAGGAAGATGAGATTTCACTAGGGAATTAATAACAGACTCTAGCACATACATAAATTAATTAATTTTAACACAGTAGATATGAAGTCATAAAACAATTCAAACTTCTGGTCATGTTATGCTTCTTTTAAGGCATTCACAAAAATAGACCACAAACCATTCTTCTTTTAACATTAAGTAATTATAACAAAACTGAGACAGGTATGATATTAACTAAGTAACTGAATGATATTCTCACAAGTCCTTGACCTAATTTTCTCCATAATATTACTAGGAATTAAAGGACCCTAACTTATACAGGAATACACACACACATACACACACACGCATACATACATATATATGTATAGATAATGGGGGACGCCCTGTCTACGGACAAGTGTCTCCACGTCCTCCACGTCTAAAAAAATATATACACATATTTTTTTTAGGCAAGGCTTTTCACGTGAGATGTCACAGAAAAGCAGACGACTACAAGTGATTCTGACTGGGGAGTCGGGAAAGGATGGGTCAAGTCTTCCTCCATACCCCGGGAGACTCACCCCTAGGACATCTTTTGTACAACTGAAAAACACTCGGTCTTCAAGACCTCAAGTAGAAAGGATGGGCCGGTTTCCCCCTACACTTGGGGGTCTGTGCCTAGGCTATCTCAAAGCAATCTTCCCTGGCCCCAATTGGCATCTATCTGGGGGCCAAGAAAATGTGATTTGTGCCGAGGGTTCCAGAAATCCTTTCTTTATCAGTCTATTGTTTTTTGCAGATGCTCTCTCTCTCTCTCTGTGTGTCTGTCTCTGTCTCTGTCTCTCTCTGTCTCTCTGTCTCTCTGTGAATGAGTGTGTGTACATGCTGTATCTCTTTCCCTCCTCCTTTCCCCTGCTGCTGAATGCAGGCTGGAAAGAGAGAGAAAGAGAGCAAAATACTGTCTTGTTTGTGAACAGAAGTTTTAAGATCTTTAAGTTTGAAAATCTCCTCCTATTCATTCCACTCTGGCCCAGTGGAGTCAGGAGGTGATAAGAAAGGGAGGGAATCTTTTCCCTCAGAACAAAAAGGCAGGTAGACTTAACATTTAACTATTTCCTGCCTCACCTAAAAGAGGAAAGTTTTGTGTAACAGAATGCAACTAAAAGGCAACTGAATGCATTCTGGTCATTTTTGAAAAGTGTCACTCCTAATTTGATGCTAAAGAAAAGTCGAAATTCATTTTACTATTTGGCATTTAGGCAAATTGGAATATTTTCTAAGATTTGATACATAAGGTGAGGTTTTTGGGTTCTCTAGAACTGGGATAAGGGAGTAGGCGCCACTCCCTCTCCCCTTGCTAGGGAAGTCAAAGCTATCACTTTCAAAGAAGTTTCTAAGGAGTGGACACATAAAATTTATTGGAGTAAAAGTTGGAACAGCTAAAAACATTGGGGGGAGGCATAGCAGCTATATCGAGGGCCCCTGGGGCATGCAGATGACCCTCTTTCCTTTCAAATCCTGTGGTCCACAACCAAGCTCTGCAACTGTGGGGAGAGGAGAAAAGCCTCTGCACTTGGTAAGCCTAATTTTCTATCAATAATTTTGGAATGTGATGAATCGGAAATGCAATTAATGTCATAATGTCATTGTTCTATTATGGTATCTCTAAATTGTAAAATCTAAATTGTAAAGTCCTCTTATACTGTAAAAATTGAGTGACAAAAAGCAGTTTTCAATCTGAATTTTGTTGAAACTAAAAGATGGAGAAAAAGTTGTGTAAAACTAGCTATGTTTACTTTATCAGTTCTGCTAACCCTATGTTATAATGTTTATTTCATGTGAATTGGATTTTTTGTGTTATAATATCTGATGGTTTGAAGCTCTTATATTTGGGATACAAACCAGTAGTAATAATACTGCCAATATTTACTGTGATAGCTGATTGTCCATTTAATTTTTTGGCTATTCTGGAAATATGCAGTGATTATAAGTTGATTGGTTGTATGGCATAAAAAAAAAGATTTTAGTTCAGTATAACTTCATGTGGAGTTTGAAGGTCATCAGATTGGTAATTTGTTTTTATTTCAAAGTTCAAATTTGAGATGATATCATTACTGGTAAACATCTGTACTATCTATGCTGCATGAGAAGTAGTTTCTCTTAAAAGTTTTGGAGTATTGTAATTTGGGAAAATCTTAAGCTTCCAAGTCTGTCTTTGTTTAAAAGGAAGCTTCAGTCAAGATTGTTTAAAATTGTAAGACTCTTAACTAAGTTATTGGGCTACTGTTTTAATGCTAAAACCTAAAACTGTGACAACTATTCTGACTAGTTCTGCCCATTCAGAACAGTCCTCCTGCTTATATGAGAATTGGCTAAACAGGGGCATAAAACTGCCAAATCCCCTGGAAACTCTCTCTGTTAATTAAGCAAGGTCGTTGGGAAAGGAACAGTTTTAGTCATGTAGTTTTTAAATGAACCTAACTTGCTAAAAAAGTTGCAAGGATTAAAAAGGATTTTTATCAATTGGCTTCTAGATTTCAGAAGGAAAGATGGTAAATGTAATTCCTTACAGTTGTGGGACCTGATAAATCTTTATTGCTTATTGAAGCTACAAGAGAATAGAAATAATTATAACTGGCTCTAAGCTGTGATTGTTGAGGCTTGTTGTTTAAGGTAAAAGGCATTTGGGACCATAACTAAATTTTATTTTGAGTTTGAATTTGGGTATAGTTATCTGCATTAATTCAGTATCTGAGAAAATGCCACAAGCTACTCAGAGCCTGTACTGTGGACAGGTGGAAGCCTGCATTTGGTAAAGGCTGGAGGGACAATCTTAGCCTCCATCTGGGATGGGATCCCTCCTGGCTCAGTTTACCTATGGGGGTCCTTCGAAAAGGAATGTTCCCCACCTATTCCTGAGTCTAGCACTGAGGTGGAATGGATACTGCATGGTTGGATATCTGTAACTAACCTGAATTTAAACAGAATCAAGGATGTTTTATCCTGTCATATTTGGAATGTCACAGGTCCCTGTTTTTTCCTTCTATAGCAGGTTTCTATGATCAGAGCAACAGTCAGTGATGAGCTCTTTCGTGTTAGCCTACTGGAAACGATGGGGTACCTGGGGTCTAGGTGGGACCAACTTGTAAAACCAGTCTGTGAAGTTGTAATTTGTCCTTTCCCGCCCTTGAGTTCTGCCCCTTCCCCCTATCCCACATTCCATCTAGGCAACACCCTTCAACCCCTTTTGTTCTTACTTAATCTCTTGATTTCTTCTTCCCAGGCCTGGCCCACACCCTCCTTTATCCTTGCCTTTTGTCTCCTTAACGACCTGGCCCAAATCTTATCTAAACTGTCTATTCACTTGCACCTCTTGGTCAGCTCTGACCTTTGTCTATGCACTGAGGCCCCTCCTGTCTGGTCAGCCCTGACAATGGCAGCCCTACCCTTTAAAGGTAAAAGCATGTACCCCTCTCCCTCGCAGGTCCCCTAAAGGACTCTTGCCCGCTTCTCATGGAAGTGTAACGATAAACTTCTACAACTCTCACTCCAATTAAGCCTGAGACCTTGAATTCTTTCCAGACGATATTGCAGGGTTTCTGGTCTTGGATAAGATCAGAATATCTGCTGAACCTATAGGGGTTCCGTTTTCCCCCCATCAGAAAGTCTAATATTATTTTCATTTAGGATTAGAACATGTGCAGAAAGTTATGCAAACTGCTTAAGATCATTCTAAAAGTTTTATGAATCTCGAACTGTTTTAAAGAAGGGAAAATACTTTTAGAAAAATTTTAAATCTCTAGTGGGACTTCAAAAGGCCTACTCTATGGAAAAATATAAAGGATAGTGAAATAGTCTGAGTAATGGGTTATACTAGCCCATACTCACCCCACTTCTGGTCAATTTTCTCTTACTCCTTTTTGGCCCTTGTTTGTTTAATCTTTTTGCTAGATTTGTGTCTTAGACTCAGCACCCTTCACTGGCAGGTGATTCTTCGGCCGGGAACATTGTCATGCAATCTAACTGACCCATGGAGCCTCCATGTTCAAGGCCTACAATGAACGGGCCCCCATTTGTGCTCCCCAAGAATATTCCATTCTTTGTGGGATGGGTGGGCCAGAGGGTGTGAATTCTGGGGACGAGGTATGTGCTCCCTGGGATTTCTCGCACCCCCTCTGACTAGTTATAACATCACTAAGCCCAGCACTTCTCCTTTAAAACGAGTTAAACGGGGTTTTTTGGACAATGTTCTAAAATCGTAGCCTTAGATTATCTGCTGGCCTCTAGTGGGGGTGTTTGTGCCCTAGCTAACACCTCCTGCTGCGTGTATATCAATAATTCCTGACAGGTAGAACTCCACACCAAAAATATACTGGAAAAGGCCAATTGGATGGAAGAATTTCATGAAGCCCTTAGTGCACCAGTGATGGGGTACCTGGGGTCTAGGTCAATTTGTGAAACCAGTCTGTGAAATTGTAACTGCAATTTGTATTGTAAAATTGTTATCTGTAAAATTCTTTTCCCACCTCCGACTCTGCCCCTTCCCCCTATCCACACTAGGTCTAGGCAACACCTTGTGACTCCTTTCTTTGTCCTTGCCTCAGATCTCCTTGTCTCCTCCGCTGGCCTGGCCCAAATCTTATCTAAACTATCTATGCACTAAAGTCACAAATTTCTCTTGGTCAGCTCTAACCTTTATCTATGCACTGAGATCCCTTCCATCTGGTCAGCCCTGACAATGGCAGCCCTACCCTTTAAAGGTAAAAGCATGTACCCCTCTCACTCGCAGGTCCCCTAAAGGACTCTTGCCTGCTGTAAAGGCGGTAAAAATAAACTTTCTCAACTCTAACTCCAAGCAAGACTGAGCTGAATTCTTTCCAGACGCCCTTGCAGGTTTCCTGATCTTGGATTAAGATCAGGGTGCCTGCTGAACCTATTAGGATTCCGTCCCCCATCAGTACCATAAAATTTCAAATGGCAAGCTCCAATAATTATTTTCAGATATTACTACAACCTCACACTGGTTAAGAAATTTCTTTAAGGTGAGCTTTATATAGCTTGCATGTATTTCTACACTTGTTCTAGATCATTAAACCAAATTTTCCCATGAACATCATAAGTTCTTGCTCTAATAGATTTACATGTTTCCCAAGCTTCTCCATCCTCTTCTATGCTTAATGAGATGTACATATGATAAGTTCAAATACTAACTTTAACTTATGTTTAGGTCATGGAATGAATTCAAATCAAAACAGAAACATTTAACTTTTCCATCAGTGTGAAAATATTCAACAAGTTACCTCCCTCTAGGAAATTTACACTGAAATTCTTTTCCCCAAACTGAAGGTGTCTCTGATTTATTTTCAGTAATTAATTTAATTGTATTAATATCCAATTATTCTTACATCATTTTGAATTTTAAATGTTTCCCAGCATTTAGACTATGGGATATTTCTTTTCCTTTATCTAATTGTTCATGTTCTATTCCAGGGATTCTATCTTTCACAAGACTATACAAGAGTACTAATTTGCCTAACTATTTGATTAAAAACTGCAAGATTTCATATACTTGCACTATGCTCAACTTTTTTACTGATTACAGAAATCTGCCATAAAGATGAAAACCAGGGACCTGACTGAATAAAATATCTACATGAAGTATCACATCCACCTTATACCCAGATTCAGGAATAGTCAGGTAGGAAACATTCCTTTTCAAAGGAAAACAACGTGGAAACAGCCGGAAGGATCCCATTCCATGCTGAGGCCAGGATTGTCCTTTTGGCTCTTTCTCTCTGAGGAACTTCCACCTATATATAACAGTCACATTCCCTCTGAGTAGCCAATGGTATCTTCCCTCAGATGGTGGGTTATTGAGCTTAAAACACAATTTGTTATAGTCCCAGAAGCTTTCTACATCAGATAGCAAGTTTCATTAATCAAAAATTTTGCCAGGACTTATGAGTAGGTGTTTCCAAGGGATGCAAATAAACTCTGATCAGCCTACATGCTGGCTGTAATAAAATGAAATCTTTAGCAGTGACTTAGGTCATTCTGATGGGGGACGGGATCCCAATAGGTTCAGCAGGAACCCTGATCTCATCCAAGACCAGGAAACCTGCAAGGGCGTCTGGAAAGGATTCAGCTCAGCCTTCCTTGGAGTTAGAGTTGAGAAAGTTTATTTTTATGCCTTTACAGCAGGCAAGAGTCCTTTAGGGGACCTGTGAGTGAGAGGGGTACATGCTTTTACCTTTAAAGGGTAGGGCTGCCATTGTCAGGGCTGACCTGACGGGAGGGGCCTCAGTGCATAGACAAAGGTCAGAGCTGACCAAGTGGAGCATGTGAATAGATAGTTTAGATAAGATTTGGGCCAGGCCCAAGGAAACAAAAGGCAAAGATAAAGGAGGGTGTGAGCCAGTCCAGGGAAGAAATCAAGAGAGTAAGTAAGAACAAAGGGGTCCCAGGGTGTTGCCTAGGTGGAGTGTGGGATAGGGAGAAGGGGCAGAGCTCAAGGGTGAGAAAGGACAAATTACAACTTCACTGACTGGTTTTACAAGTTGGTTTGACCCAGACCCCAGGTACCCCATCAATTCTACCCTGACCAAAGAGTATCTCTTAACAATAGGAAGGAATCAACATTTTCCCAGACCTGTCTGGGCAGCTCGGTGTGTTAAGATTAGATTTTTAAAAATCCTTCTTGAAGAATGACTGGACCTTGACAGGAAATGGGTATGGGAACTGTGAGAATGATGTTTAACCTGAAGGTGTCCCAAAGTCTCTTCTCCCCCTTCTTAAAACACCACAGATATTCACCCTATCCTGGACGACAAAATTCTCTGTCCTCTCCCCCCCCCCCCAATCCTGGGTTATAGAATTTCACCTGTCTCCTTTTATCTTGTGCCATCCATCTTTCAATCCCATAATGCCTCTATAAAGGCATAATTCACAGTAGCTTTGAATATAAAACTCAGTATCAAGTGATTACAACAAATTAGTTTACAAATAGAAATTTGATAGGCCTTCTAAAAATCAGAAAAGATTTTACAAAACATTTCTTCATAAAAGTAATTTTTCTGGTCATAAAACCTCTTGTACATAATTAACAAAAATTACCAGACATCTTAGGAAGCCTTTGCATAATTACCAAGTTTCCTTTCATAAACATGCTCTTCAGAACAATTTTAAATGAAAACTTCCTTCTTAAGGCCAAAATAAACCTTGAAACTTTGGAAGTCATTAAAATTAAGTTCATATAAAATATCCTTAAGTAACACTAATTCCCAAAATATTATAACAAACTCAATTCCTAGTTATTACAGAATCCTTAGATATCACAAAGTTCCCTAGTCAAAAAAGTGTTATTTGTAATGGAAAGGAGATCGTTTTTATAAGCCAAGAACATACCCAATTAAATTAGCTTTATCACAATAACAAAGTTTAGCAGGACTTTATGAATTTACTCAATGTCTTTTCTTTCTTTTGTCTTTAAATATATCACTAGAAATTAATTACATTCTGGAATTTCATATACCTTCAAATTAACATACATAAATATATCCCTAGATGAAAAGGGTTTGGAAAATCATACCCTATCTTTTCCCAATGATTCTCATTTTCTCAATAGGAATCCTAAAACACAGAAACTTTTGTACAGAGTTCATAAGAACTTTAGGTTACTTAACAGTTTCTTAATAACATTTAGATAGGAAAAACTGCTTTTTAAACAACCCATTATCTATTTAGGTGAATGTACTTCCAAATCACCTTGCGGAGAAAATAAACCACAACTTCAAACCACTCTATACATTTTCATTATAGTTAAGATTTCCAAATGGAAAATCTGCTATCATAGTAAATATCAATAACATTATTATTCTTATCACCAAATAAGTTTCAAATTGATGGGGGAGGGGATCCCAATAGGTTCAGCAGATATTCTGATCTTATCCAAGACCAGAAAACCTGCAATATTGTCTGGAAAGAATTCAAGGTCTTAGGCTTAATTGGAGTGAGAGTGGGAATTCTAGGTCTCAGGCTTAATTGGAGTGAGAGTTGTAGAAGTTTATTGTTACGCTTCCGCAAGAGTCCTTTAGGGGACCTTCGAGTGAGAGGGGTACATGCTTTTACTTTTAAAGGGTAAGGCTGCTATTGTCAGGGCTAACCGAAGGGAAGGGACCTCAATGCATAGATAGTTTAGATAAGATTTGGGCCAGGCCCAAGGAGACAGGAGGATTTGGGCCAGACTGGAGGAGACATGAGGGATTAAGTAAGAACAAAGAAGTCCTAAGGTGTTGCCTAGGCCTAGTTCGGTTGGGGGAAGGGGCAGAGTCTGTTGGGGGAAGGGGCAGAGTCAGATAGGGGGAAGAGGCAGAGTGGGAGGTTGGGAAAGGAATTTTACAGATAACAATTTTACAATACAAATTGCAGTTACAATTTCACAGACTGGTTTCACAAGTTGGTTTCACAAATTGACCTAGACCCCAGGTACACCATCAGAAATGAATGTTGAAAATAAAAATAAATTAATTTTAAAAAAATAATTCTTTAAAAATTAGAAATAGGCACGTGGAGAAATTACTGCAAGCAGTCAAAGAAAAAAACCAAACTCATTTCAAATACTGTGGAACCACAGTCAGGATAACAAAAGACTTGGCAGTTTTTACATTAAAGTATGGGAGACTTGGAAAAGGCTATTCTGGAAGGCAAAAGAGCTGGGATTTCAACCAAGAATCCCCTACCCAGCAAAACTCAAGTGTAATTATTTTTAATTTTTTTTTTAATTTTTCTCTCTTTTTTATTTTTTAGTTTAGATCATTCATTTCCACAAGATTTTGAGTTACAAATTTTCTCCCGATTTTTCCACTACCCACCACCCCAAAACAGCAATCCCACTGAATATCACCTCCCCCAATCTACTGTCTCCCATATCTTCCCCTATCCCCCATCTGACTTTCCAGTTAGGGCATGGTGGATTTTTATGCCGCAGTGCCCATATATCTTATTTCCCAGTTACATGTAAAATAATAATAATAATATTTTTAAACATTTGATTTTAAAACTTTCAATTCCAGATTGTTTCCCTTCCTCCCTTGTCACCCACCCTTACTGGGAAGATAAGCAATTCAATATAGGTTGTATGTGTGTAGCTATGCAAAACATTTCCATAGTGGATATATTGTGAAAGACTGACTATATTTCCCTCCATCCCATCCCAACTTCCATTTGTTCCATTCTCTTTGATCCTGTCCCTTTTCAAAAGTGGGTGCTTCCAACTTCCCTCCCCCCCCAGCCTGCCCTTCCTTCCGTCATCCCCCCTCTCATCCCCTTCTCCTCTACTCTCCTGTAAGGTAACCTATTTAAAGAGTATGTCATTATACCCTATTTAAAGTGTATGTCATTCCCTCCCTAAGCCAAATTCAATTAGAATAAAGTTGACTCATTCCTTTTTGCCTTCCTATTCTTCCCCTTCATTGTAACAATTTTCCCTTGCCTCTTCTTTATGAGATAATTTACTCCATTCTGTCTTTCCGAATCTCCTCTCCTTATATTCCTTTCTCACCTCTCAATTTCTCCTTCTAAGTATCATCCCTTCCTATTCAATTGGTCCTGTGCCCTCTGTCTATGTATACCTGTAGACATATATACACACACTCACATATGTATTCATACGCCCACATACCCCATGTATATACACACACACACACACACACACACATTTCTATTCCCTTCTACTATTCTCATACTGAGAAAAGTTTCGTAAGTTACAATTATCGTTTTTCCATGTAGGAATGTAAATATTTCAACTTTGATAAGTTCCTTATGATTTCTTTTCCCTGTTTACCTTCTCATGCTTCTCTTGCTTCTTGTATCTGAATGTCAAATTTTCTATTCACCTCTGCTTTTTTCATCAAGAATGCTTGAAAGTCCTCTGTTCCATTGAATGACTATATTTTCCCCTGAAACATGATACTCAGTTTTGCTGGGTAGGTGTTTCTTGGTTTAAATCCCAGCTCCTTTGACCTCTAGAATATCATATTCTAAGCCCTTCAATCCCTCAGTGTAGAAGCTGCCACATCCCGTGTTATCCTCATTGTGTTTCCACAATATTCAAATTGTTTCTTCTTGGCTGCTTGTAATATTCTCTCCTTGATCTGGGAATTCTGGAACCTGGCTATAATATTCCTAGGAGTTTTCTTTTTGGGATATTTTTAAAGAGGTGATTGGTGGATTGTTTCAACCTCTATTTTGCCCTCTGGTTCTAAAACATCAGGGCAATTTTCCTTGAGAATTTCTTGAAGGATGATTTCTAGGTTCTTTTTTTGATCATGACTTTCAGTTAGTCCAATAATTTTTAAATTATCTCTCCTGGATCTATTTTCCAGGTCAGTGGTTTTTCCAGTGAGATACTTCACATTGCCTTCTATTTTTTCATTTGTTTGAGCTGTTTAACAGTATCTTGATTTCTCATAATGTCACTAGCTTCCATTTGCTACAATCTAATTCTGAAGGAATGATTCTCTTCAGTGAGCTTTTGAGATTCTTTTTTCCATCTGGCAAATTTGGCTTTTTAAGGCATTCTTCTCCTCATTGGCTTTTTGAGCATCTTTTGACATTTGAGTTAGTCTATTTTTTAAGGTATTTTCTTCAGTCAGGTTGTTGACTCTCATTTCATAATTTTCTTGCATCATTCTCATTTTTCTTCCACTTCTCTTATTTGGTTTTCAAAATCCTTCTTAAGCTCCTCTATGACCTGTAACCAATTCATATTTTTCTTGGAAGCTTATGATATGAACAGGCAGTTTTCAGACAAAGCAATCAGAGCTATCTATAGTCATATATTCATCAAGAGAAGACTGAAACCCAAAATATAGGAAGGTGTTACCAAGCTCAGGGGATTCCTGCCTTCCTCTGTGTAGACAAGTGAATAGGACATGGGGTTTGGAGTCAGGAGAGTTCAAATACTACCTTAGAACCTTAGTCATGGTATGACTCTGGGCAAGTCACTCTCTGTACCTCAATTATCTCATATGTAAAATTGTGAGGGAAGGGGTTGAACTCAGTGATACCAGAGGTCCTTTCCAGCTCACTAATCCAGTCCCTAATCCTATAATCCTCCATCAGAAAGACCTGAACTAGGATGGTTTCCATGGGGAGAACAGCGAAACTACTTTAGCTCCAGAATGGCTCCTGACTTTTCTTCTTACCACAGAACACTGGACAACCTAGAAGCATGCAGGGGAGGCAGAGAGGCCACATGTGCATGGCTTCCATAGCAGCTTGTGAGCAAGGGGAAGTAGCTGGGGTACTGAAGCCTCCCTAATCACCAGGTCTGGGCCTGGAAAGCCAAGCACCAGCAGCTTTTCAGAAGAATGCTACTGTGAATAGCTTTTAAAGTTCTGATCACACAGTATAGTGAACACTATTCTATAATGAATCAAAGCAAAACATTCAAAGTACAGCACTCACAATGGTACAACTTACCACAGAAAATAAACTCCAGCCTGGTGGCCCAGTAGATGAGCAGTCTCGTGCCTTTATCAGGCTTCTCCTGGTACCTGTATAAGGGGTCATCAGTAGCACCATATCTGATCCTCTCACTGGCCTTGCAGTTCATGGTAACTGTCTCCTAAGAGAGGCAGACAGGGAGGCTGGGGACTGGGTCAGCACAACAATACCATAGAAATCTGAAAGGAAAAAAAATGATTAAAATAGAAATATTTGGACATCCTTCTCAAATATTATATAATTAATAGACATATTTAAATCCAGGAAACCCCAAATTAACTTAATTGGCCATAAAAGTGAGACACTGCAGGTTTCAGAGAGACATTATCGTTTCTGCAAACCAAGAGTCATGACAATTTGGTCTTTAACCCTGACTCTCCTGGAAACCTGTCCCCTTTTTTGGTATGTCTTAGCTGAGCCCAGAGTAGCAGTAGCCAGAGAATATTGGACAGAGACATCATCCTGTCACCTGAACATCTGTAGGCAAAGACCTCTGAGCTGAGATGGGGGGAGGCAGACATTTATATTGGGAGCAGTGCCTGTGAAAGGCCCCTTTTATTGTGACACTCCCTATTATATATATCTGATATTGTGATCCTGCATGTCTATGCTTTGTGTGTAGATGTGTTTGTGCCTTGTGTGTGATATAGGAATGATTGCCACAGGTCTTGTTGGATCAATAGGAATGTCTGCTCTGTGTCCCTTTGGGGAGACTAGATTTTTGAAGCCATGAGACAGAGCTCTAAGCCCAGAGGTCTGGGGTGCTGTTAAAGGAGGCAGGAGGTCACTGGTTTCTGTGTTTCCTTTTTAATTATGCCTTACTACTTCTGGATCGTTATTCTTCCAGCTAAGTCACTCCATTTGGCGGAGCTGCCCACCAGAGGACAGGGATAAGTAGCATCACCAGAAAACTCAGTGTTCCTGTGGCTTTCGAGGTGTGAATTACCCCTATCTGTATGTACCATGGCCACATGTGTGTCCCCTGGGGATGCCCTTCCATAGGTGCTCCCCAGCTACCTACTTGCCTTGCAGAAATGCCTCTCCGTGATCGTTGGACCACAAATACTCCCTGTCTGTGTGTGTGGGGTGTGGGGTGAGTGAGTGTGTGTGTGTGCACTCACACACCTTTTTGTGTGTGTTTTCTATGTGTAGATACTTTCTGCACTCATGCTAGACATATTCATGTGATAGGGGGCCCTAGATGCATGGGGGAAAAGCTTTCTTCCCCACACTGAAGTTATTTTATTGTGTCTGTCAAGGAATCTTGTGTGGTTTTAACACATGCATGTGAAATGACTCAAGTTTTTTTTTTTTTTGGAGTCAAATACAAAGAATCATAACAATGAGAGCATGTATGTTGTGCTCTTTTCAGTCAACTGAGTGACTGCAAAGATGTGATACCATTTGAGAAAGTCTTTTCAATGCTCATACATTCATCAAATGTGGCCTCAATATATATGGAAATCATTTTCATAAAGATGTAATAGAGAGGCAACAGAAAGCTTTGTTGTCACTGGTTAGACATTCCTCTCATCATTTTTTAAGGCAAATGTCCATGACTTTTTATAGTTCCTTCCAATCTTCCTCTCTTTTAGCCATCTTGAAACTCGCACCTTAAAAGTCCCAAAATTGTGTCACCTTCACTGCAGACGTCCTCTGTCATCCTCGGTCTGCTCCAGCTGCTCTGTCCACATTTGGTTTTTAGTCATTCTCCTTCAATGTGCCTCAACGGGTGTTACCTCCCTCTAAGTATGTGAAAAGGCCTTAGTGTAAAAGAGCCAGGGTCTCCCATTGCATCCTGGGCATCTCCAGTCATCCTGATGAATATCTGGTCACTGGACCCAGATGGCTCTGGAGGAGACAGTGAGGCTAGTGACCTTGGATGGAAGTGGCCTTCCATCACTCAAATCAAAGTCAACCACATGTCACGTCATCATTCCCCTGATGCATGGTCCTCTTCAAAAACAAAGGATAAACACAGCCTCAAATGCAGACAGTGATAACCCAAGCCAAATGTGGCACTACTGGGATTTCATTCTGTATTGGGCTGATGAGACTATTAGTCTCCTTAAGTCTTTAACCTTGTTCTAGCTCCTCCTATTCCTAGGCTGCTAGTTGGTGCAGTGGACCATTGACTGAGTACAGGGTCAAGAAGTCCTGAATTAAAATCTTACATCTGACACTTACTAGCTGTGTGACCCTGGGCTAGTCACTTAGTCCCCATTTCCTCAACTGTAAGATGGGGATAATAATAACACCTGCCTCACAGGGTTGTTGTGAGAATCTAAATGTGATAATTTTTGTAGAAAAAAAGTGTTTAAAACATAATAGACACTATATAAATCCCCTGGCTCCTCCTGTCTACCTGTCCTTCCTGCCAAAGCTAACATGCCCACCTTCATTCACATGAATTCTCTGGGTTCTATTAGTGCATCCGTCTCTCCTGGTTTCTTATAAACTAATAAAGTAACTGTCTTCAAAGTTACCAAGTACCTTTTTTGTGCTTAAACCATTTGGCCTTGACCTCTCTGAGGTACATGATGCTGTGAATACTAGAGCTATAGAAATTCATGAAGAAGAGCAGACATTCAGAAATTCACATGATACCAAATCCACAAAGGGACCCAGCAGCTAAAAAGCTGGTTTCAGATGCCCATCTATAAATGCTTGGAGCCTGGATAACTGTGAGATGAACTAAATATCCTGGAAGAGAATGCAAATTTGACCTCATATGTATTACTTAGCCTTAGAAGGGAGATCCTCTAGACTTGAGAATGACTCTTACATAACTTAGTCAAAAGAAGCTGGATAGATGATGGTGTGCGTGTGTTTAGAAAAGTAGCATATACTAAGAAGGCAGAAACATAAGAAGAAAATCAGGAATTAGAAGATGTGTGGTGGTAGAGATTCTTTGGGTAAATATCGAAAAAGGTGAAATAAATACCATAGTTGTGAGACTGCAGTTCACCAGAATAGGAGAAAATAGATGAGTGATTCTAGAAACAAATTGTTAGGTTGTCATGGAGGCTTGACACTAGAATAAAGGGGGTCTTCTATTACTCAAGTAAGATAGCCTCTCCCTCTGCCAAAAGACAGAAATGAAGAGTTTCATAGATACCTATAATGAAATTCCCACTCTTTAATTAGAGGAGGACCCAACTAGGACCATTGATTCTTCCCGATAACCAGGCAGCTTGGTGAGAATGATCATGGGGTCTTAAAGGTTGTAATAGAAGAGGGGTGGAAAACCAGGTGTCATCTCCCTTGTGGGCTACATTTGGGAAGAACAGACTTGAAAGGGCCCAGAGAAGGAATAGACAGGATCATAGATGGGGGAATATAGTAGCCTCTCCAAACCATAAAGTAAAGAAGTCCAAAGGCCCCTGACAGAATCTTCTTGTCTGAATAAGACCAGCAGTAACAGCCCAACTTCCCCCTTTCTTTCTAGGTGGAGAATTTGGATATCAACCAGCCACCCATTTTCCTTCATACTTCCCCCATTCTAAATCTGCACCAGTCTTGAACCTGGTCCTATACCCCAGATCTGAACTCTCTCCTCCCTGACCCCAATGAACTGGCTCTCTTTGACCCAGATAAAAAATGTCCCTCATTCAATCCTGCTTTGCCTCTGTTGGTCAACGACTCCATCCAGGGTCCCAGTGGATTTCACTGTATGTGTCCAGACTTCTTGACTGCCCTTCTCCATAGAAATTGCTTGTTTCCCTTTCTCTGTTCATTCCATCATGCTGCATTTTGTCCGATGGTTCTGAGCCTTCCACACAAGCCAATTTTCTCTTTAGAAGAATGAGTCATTGTTTAGAACTATGACTAACACCTCAGTAGCCATATCTGTATTCCACATTGTTGACTTAGGAAAACTAGAAAGTAAAGGCTGACTTCAGAACTGAGAGCCTCTTTCCTTCTCTGAGACACCTGGACTTTTTCCCTTTTGTAAGAGGAGATATTATGATATCTTATTTTGCTCCCACAGATATTATTCAGAAATAATTAACATTCCCAAGCTGTGGGGGAAGCTTGCTTATTTTATTTTACCAGGACAATGGCCATCCTGGTGCAAGGGGGATTAGAAAGGTTGGCAAAGGACAACTGGTTCAAACCTAGGAGGTCATGCCTGGTCAGCAGTGTCCTCACCACTAACCTCATTTATATTAATTTACACTCCCAAAGGGCAGAGATTCTACCATTTTCTAAACATGGGATGAATGATCTTATCTGGAAGGGAAAATATGTAATAAGGGCATGTAGTGGGAGTATAAGAAAGAGTTGTAACCTTGAGGAGTCTGGACCAATCCCAACTTTGAGGGAGGAGTCAGAACACTCTAATGATATTTAAGCTTGTTCTTGTTTCTGTATGGGATGTGAGTGTTCCTAGTGAGCACCTCACCTGCTTCTGAAGCATAATAAATGCCTTCCTCTGCCCACTCTGTTTCTGAGTTCTTTCAGTGAGAATGGGTCTATCATGTGGATCTCCCTGCCTGGGAAGTCATGTGAGCCCCACAACCATGTTTCTCACAATTTGGGGGGTTCATTTCCAGAATGTTAAGAGACTTGAAGAGGGGTAAGTAGATGAGATAGAAGGAAGAGCTCACCCTGCTTAATTTTAGATCAGTCTCCATAACTAGGTTGGGGAACCCCCCACCCCACATCTTAAGGGCCCGAGACCTTGTTTAAATAAGAAGAGTGCATAGAAGAACACAAGAGAAAAAGTGAGACTCCAGAAACAGCTGGAGATTGTGGAAGTCAGGTCCCTGGGCCAAGTGAGGAAAATGTGGGATTTAAGTTCTCCTTTGTCAAGTTTTAGATTCTGGGTTTAGAAGTAATGTTTGTGGGGGCAGAGCTTGCTTAAGCTCCTGCTCCAACCACCTCCATACCTGTAAAAAAAATGACAAACAAATTTTGGAGCTACAGATCCCACAAAGTGACAGACAGAAACAAATCTCCCACTGAAGGCAGCCTGGCAGGCCAACAGGAAGGATTTATTGCACCACGGTGGGAGCCGAGCACAGTCCTGCATGAGCCATGCTGGCCCAGACCCAGGGTATCTTACCCTATAGAACAGTAAGGAGGAAGGGGGTAAGAGCAGGGGTGATAGAAGAGAGGACAGATTGGGGGAGAGGGTAGTTAGAAGTACGAACTTTTGAAAAGGGACAGGGTCAAAGTAGAAAATAGAATAAGTGGGGGGCAGGATAGGATGGAGGGAAATAGAGTTAGTCTTTCACAATATAACTACTATGGAATCGTGTTGTGTAATTACACATGTACAATCTATATTGAACCCAGTGGAGGTGGGTGAGGAGGGCAGAAGGGAAAGAATCTGGAGCTCAAAGTTTTAAAAAAATTATTTTTTACATGCAACTGAGAAATGAGATATACAGGCGCTGGGGTATAGAAATCCATCTTGCCCTACTAGAAAGTTGGGTGGGGATGGGGGAGGATATAAGAGAGAACAGATTGGGGGAAGGGGTAGGCAAAGGTAGGCTCACTATCTTGGGGTGGGGGGTAGGGGAAAGACAAGGAAAAAATTTATAACTCAAAATCTTGTGTAAATGAATGTTGAAAACTAATAAATAAATTTAACAATTTTATAAAAAAGAAATAAGGTTTGCCTAGAATGGAAAAATGAGAGCTCTGAAGGAGAAGTACCTAAGGAGGATAGAAGGATTCCTCTGAGCATTTCATTCAAAAAACCCATTGGCAATGTATACAGGCTAACTGGGACCAAGGGTTATCCCAGGATAGAGACCAGAAACCCTCCCACCCCCTTTTATTCCTCCCCCTCTGCTCCCAACAGACCAGTTCTAAAAGAAGGAAGCCTTTAGAGGAAGGAGGGGAAAAAGGGAAGGAAAAAAAAAGAAAAAAATCCTAAATTGGTTTATTTCCTAGAAAGAGAAGATCAGTATTGCTAGGTCTGTATTTGTTTTGTGTGTGTTTCTGTGTGGGCTGAATGTCTGTGTGTAACCTGACAAACCTGTAAGGCAGCACTAGAGCAGCAAGGGCTAAACTCTGCTTGGAAATCGGCTCTCTCTCTTTCTCCCCCTCCCTCCCTCCCTGATTGTAGCAGCATCAGAGGAACAGAGAGCCAGGAAAGAGAGAAAGTAGGTCACATGGGAAGTAAAAGCAAGTTGGAGAGGGTAGAAGTGTCTAAGTTATGTGCAGTTTTAAAGGGGCTTCAGTCAGAGTCCACCAGAGGGATAGGTAGACTGAAGGAAAGGCAACAGAGTTTAAGCATGTGGGAAAGAAGAATATGAGTAGAAAGGAAGTAAATAGACTTAACTTAAATAATTAAAGATAGATATGTAATTAAAATGTTTACATATTGTTATTGGCCATTATGATTGTAAAGTTCTTAAAACAAGGACTGGCATTTGTTAGACACAATATTCTAATTTAATATATTTATTCCATACCTGATAACTTTGAAATGGATTTTAAATGCCAAAAGTGAAAAGACCAATAATTTCTGGTAATGTAATTGATATATGTTATTACTGTATTTATAAATTGTATTGTATTTCTAAAACTCTCTTAGATGTAAAGTTTGGGAGCCCATTCTGAGGTAGAAATATTGGGGGTTTTTTTGTTTTATTTGCTTTTTGGAGGGCAATTAGGGTTAAGTAACTTGCCCAAGGTCATACTTCTAGTAAGTGTGTCAAGTGTCTGAGGCCAAGTGTCTCAAGTCAGAACTCAGGTCCTCCTGACTCCAGGGCCAGTGCTCTACTTACTGTACCACCTGGCCGCCCCTAGAAATATTGTTAAAGCAATTTTCAGATGGAATTTTGTTGTATATAAATTGGGTTTTTAAAAGGGGGGGATGTGATAGAAATTTGATAATTTTGATGGGGTACCTGGGGTCTAGGTCAATTTGTGAAACCAACTTGTGAAACCAGTCTGTGAAATTGTAACTGCAATTTGTATTGTAAAATTGTTATCTGTAAAATTCCTTTCCCAACCTCCGACTCTGCCCCTTCCCCCTATCTACACTAGGCCTAGGCAACACCTTGGGACTCCTTTGTTCTTACTTAATCCCTCATGTCTCCTCAGGCCTGGCCCAAATATTATCTAAACTATCTATTCACATGCTCCTCTTGGTCAGCTCTGACCTTTGTCAGACCAGCCCTGACAATGGCAGCCCTACCCTTTAAAAGTAAAAGCATGTACCCCTCTCCCTCGCAGGTCCCCTAAAGGACTCTTGCCCGATTCTCATGGAAGCATAACAATAAATTTCTACAACTCTCACTCCAATTAAGCCTGAGACCTTGAATTCTTTCCAGACAATATTGCAGGTTTTCTGGTCTTAGATAAGATCAGAATATCTGCTGAACCTATAGGGATCCCCTCCCCCATCATTTCCACAATATTTCAAATTCCAAATTTACTCCTCATCTCTTCCCTCCTTCCCTACCCCAAGGTGGCATGCAATCTGATTACCCCTTCCTCCACATCTACCCTCCCTTCTAGCATGCCCTTCCCCCACCCCCACTGGCTTTATCCCCTTCTCCTTTAGTTTCTTGTATAGCAAGATAGATTTCTCTACCCCATTGCCTGTATATCTTATTTTCCAATTGCATGTAAATAAAATATTTAACATTTGTATTTAAATCTGGAAGTCAAAGTTTTAAAATCAAATGTTTATATATATATATATATTATTATTATTATTATTTTACATGTAACTAGGAAATAAGATATACAGGCACTGGGGCATAGAGACCCACTGTGCCATACTGGAAAGTCAAAGAGGGCATGGGGGAAGATATGGGAGAGAGCAGATTGGAGGAGGGGATATCCAGTGGGTTTACTATTTTGGGGTGGTGGGTGGGGGGAAAACAGGGAGAAAATTTCTAACTCAAAATATTGTGGAAATGAATGATGTAAACTAAAAGTTAATAAAGCATTTTATTAAATTAAAAAAAGGATTTGTATTTAAAACTTTGAGTTACAAATTCTCTCCCCACCCACCCTCACTGAGAAGGCAAGCAGTTTAATATAGGTTATTCATGTGTAGTTATATAAAACACTTCCATAATAGTCATGTTGTGAAAGACTGTATTTCCTACCATCCTATCCTGCCCCCCACTAATTCTATTGTGTCCCTTTTCAAAATGTTTGCTTCTGACTAAACCCTCCCTCAATCAGCTATACCTTCTATCATTCCCCCTGCCCTTTATTTCCTTCCCCCTTACTATCCTGTAGGGTAAGATACCCAATTGAGTATTTGTTATTCCCTTCTTAAGCCAAATACAATTAGAGTAAGGTTCACTCATTCCCTATCACCTCCTCCCAATTCCCCTCCTTTGTGAAACCTTTTTCTTGCCTCTTTTATGTGAGATCATTTACCCCAATCTATTTCTCTCTTTCTCCTCCTAATATATTCCTATCACCCCTTAATTTTATTTTTTAGATATCCCTTCATATTCAACTCACCCTGTGCTCTCTCTCTCTCTCTCTCTACCTACCTATTTCCTCCAACTACCTTAACACTGAGAAAAGTCTCATGAGTTACAAATACATTTCCTATTGAGGTTTAGGGTTTACAGGTGCTCGAAACCCCAAAATACCAACACACCAGTCCTTCCAAATGAACACGGCTCAAGTCTTCTCTCAGCCAATGTAAAGTTTATTAAAGATTCGCCATAATGGGTAGACTCTGAAAGACCCTAAGTCTATGTGACTCTTGTACTGACAAGCAGGCCAGAATAATCTGACACAGAGTGAGTCTGAACTAGATTAAGTTTGGACCCTTCATGGAGGCATCTTATATACAGAAAGATTTTGGGAGGATTTAGGGGTAGTCTATTGTGCGGTTGGGGAGGGTCTTGAGGAGGAATCTAAGGAGGATCTTTATGACACCGAGATCAGACTCCAGTAATGAGATTAAGGGTGGGAAATAGCTGAAGGCTATGAGAAGATGATGGACAATGGAGGGCTGGGCTAGTTTAAGAATAACAAGATTTAGGTATAGCTATCTTGGGAGAATTAAGGGTGGGAAGTAGCTAGGCAAAGGAGACCTAGGCTAGTAACGGAGACTTGGGCTTAGCAACAATGAAAGGCTTATGGCCTCATGCAAATGCCTCATCAAGTAGGAAGGTTCAATCAGAGTTCAAGGAGTTTCCTAGAGCAGGTACCCCATCAGCTCTTAGTTTTATTTTGGTCCATTTACCAAAGGATTGCCCCTAAACGCCCTCACTATCTCCTGATTTCCCTTGGGTCCTTCTCCTCCACAGAAGGAAACAGCCACAAAGTGGGCGCATTCTCTGGCCCCGCCTCCTCTGCTTGTCTGTAATCCTCGTCCCACAGACCCCACAGGAGACCTGGACCTCCAGGGATCATCGGCTTTGCCCTAACATCCTTTCCCCAAAAACAGCGACCAGGCCAAAGCAAAGCCTTCCGTGGTCCCCGAGGTCCCCGGGCCCTCTGGACGCCCACCGCTGGGGTTTCTTTCCTCGGAGCCGCTGCTTCCGTTCATGGTGGCGTCACTTCCTTCTTAAAGATGGGGGGGAGAACAAAAAGCATTTCATTAGAGCTGAGGCTTGTTGGGACGGGATGCCAGCAATGGAAAGACTGCGAGATGGAGTAGACTGGGAGGAATTCCCAGGTCTCCGACCCAAAGCCTAGCGACTCACTTTAGGGTTGCGGCCTTAAAGGCCGTAAAGTAGGAGATTAGCAGAAGGGGCGGGACTCCAAGGCCGGAAGAGCCAGACGGGGCGGGGCAGGTAGGAAGATGGAGGATGGGCCGAGCCCCAGGCATGCGCAGTAGGTGCCTCAGGCCCGGGAGGACATGCGCGACTTTGTGGCATTTTCCAAAGGGAAAAAGTAAGAGGATGGGACTTCGTCTTCTGCCTCACTTACGCTTCCTATCCTCTCCCCTCTTCCCTGCTTGCTGCTGACAGGTTTTCCTCCTTGATCCTGAGGTCCAGCGTGACGGGGCAGGGGGCTGACGAGAGTGGGACCAGGCTCCAGCGGAGGTGCGACTGGTTCGGGGTCCAGGGGCTGCTTTCGGAGCTCACCGAGACGGGCATGTGAGTCTGCCAGAGCAGGAAGGGAGCCCCAGAGGGTTTCCGAGGCTCTGGGGGTAGCCCGTGGAGGGAGCTGGAGGTGCAGGCCCAGGCAGGGTCCGGGGGCGGGTTCTAATCCTCCTTCAGGCCCGGCCACATCCCGTGGCCCCGGTCAGGTCCTCCGCTCCAGAGCTCGGTCCTTCCCCTGTGCCCAGAGTCTCAGGCCAGGTGCTCCTGGTGTGTGTCCATCGGGTCGTGGTTCCGGCTGTCCCCATGGCCTCTGCCTCCTCTGGGGCACCCCCACTTCCGGGAAGCCTTGCCTGATGCTGCCCCCAGGGTCTGGTGTCTGTTCTCCACTGTTGTTTCTAAAGAGATATGGCCCCCCCCCCCCCCCACCCCAGAAGCAGAGGTTCCCCGTACCCCCCAGGGCAGGGTCCAGCCCTGGCCCCTCACCCACCAGGGCAGAAGCAGGGTTTCCCCTCTTTGAGCAGATCCCAGCACGACCCCCCAAACCTGCCCCCGGAAGAAGTAGGGTCCCCATCACCCCATTGCGGCCCCCCATCCTCAAGCCTCTCCTTTCCCCCCAGGTGGGAGCGCAGGAGGGAATGGCTCCTGTGCTGAGGCATTGGCCTGGACAGGTGAGCACTGATGGTGGCTTCCCAGGAAGACCGGCTCAGGTAGGAAGCTTTCTGTGTCTTATGCTATAATGCTGGAAATTGTAGGCATATGAGAATCACGTATTTAGAGCTAAAGGACATCATAGAGACCAGTGTATTCTCTACACACGCACACAAAAGCTTACCTTTTTTTTTTTGGTGTTTTTTTCTCAAAGTTTAAGTCCCAAATTCTTTTCCATCTAATACTTTCCACAACCATTCGGAAGACAAAAAAGAGGATACCTACTATCCAAGTGAAGCAGTGCAAAACATTTCTGAGGTGTTTTGCCTTGCTGTGAAACCCAAAAGGCAGTGTCTTCCTGAAATAAATTCTTGCAATCAAACCTTCTTTCAGTCAAACATCAAACTTTATTGTAAATCCAATATAGAAGCAAAATTCTTAGGGAACCTACAAATTAAAGAGGGTGAGATTGAGTCTTATCTACCAAAAGGACAATGAAGGGATCTGGATGGGATTAAGGGTGGTTAGTAGTCTGGAGTAAGCCACCTATAATTGGAAAAAAAAAAAAGTAACCCACCTCCAGAATGGAGTCACTGTGGTTGTCTCAATTGCATCAATCCCTGTATCACTTGATGTCCAAAAACATTCGATTCCCTCAGTCTGCTAGCAACCAGTTTACATTTGAACTTCATAACAAAGCTATAGCTGGGTAAGCAGAAATGTTGTTGGTATTTCAGGAATCAGTCACATTCAAGGATGTAGCTGTGAACTTCACTCGAGAAGAGTGGGTACAATTGAACCCCTCTCAGAAGAAGTTGTACAGGGATGTGATGCTGGAGAACTATAGGAACTTGGTGTCTTTGGGTAAGAACAGCTACCCCTTTGGACTCATAATGTGACAACTTTCAAGATCTTAACAGCTATTCTTTGGCATACAAGATGCTTTTATAGGCAAGAGACTTACTTGTGCTACCTGTATCCAGGAAGAAATGTCTTTGCTTAGTAAACCTTGGAAACTGATTTCTTGATAATCCTTGAGAATGTATCTGCCCCTCCCTGTTGCTTCAAATTCAAGATTTTCTTTTTAAGGCCAACGTAGGTTTCTTCATACACAGTGTTACTGTTGTCTAAGCAGAGAGTAAATCAATTGAACTCTATTTTCCTAAATCCTACTCAGTAATCCATTCTACCATAATATAGAATGTCCTCTGGTGATTCTTTATGGTATGCTTGAGGTATTTCTAGCATTACTATTCCAAAGATGGCTTATACTAGTTTTTAATTCTATTATTAAGTTTTATGGATGCTGTTTTTTTTTAATGTACATTCTCCTCCTGACATGTGGAAAAAACCTTACTTCTCCCTTCACCCAGCCCATTGAGCCGCACATGTTTGATAGACAAAAATCTTAGACAAAATCACCTAACCTTTTTAAGATATACTCAGCACCCTTACTCCCCCACTGTTCTGTTAAGAGTTAGAACCAATATTGCATCTCTCTCTTCTATGAAGAAACTTAGAGATGACTCCCTAGTACTTTCTCATTTTCAATGAGCAGGATTTGCAGTATCCAAACCAGAGATGATCCAACAGTTGGAAAGAAAGGGAACATCTTGGATGCCAGATGCAGATATTCCCAGAAGCAGCTGTCCAGGTGACTACATAAAAACCATACAAATGGGTCATTGCTAAATAGTGATCTATTGGGCATTTTAAGTCAAGGCTCTTGTAAAATGTTGAACCTATCATACCTAAAATGTGACCTATCAAAGTTTCTCAGGCCTGTTGAGAGGAGGTGAGATGTTCAAACTTAATTTCTTACCTCAAGAGGTTCTTTTTTTGTGTGTGTGTCTCTTTACAGAAATGTACCTCCACTCTGAAAAACCGTTATTGCCTTAGTATGGCATAGTCATTTCTCTTTTCATTAAAGATTATCTTCTCTTAAGCAGGCATTCTGCTTCACTTGCTTTGATTTTCATTCTGCCTTTTCAAATAAGCATATTACTTAAGATATAAAGTAATGTGCTCTTTTTGCTTCTTAATTCTCTTTTGATATATTCCTTTGTTTTGTTTTTATGATTGTGTTGGTTTGCTGCTATTATTTAAAAAATATTTACTCGTAACCTCATTCCCCTTTCTTTATTCTGTCATGTTATGTGTGATCCTGTATTCTTTATCCTTGGATATGTTTATAAAGACACAATAGTATATTCATATGACAGAACTCGTGTAGCTATAACCCCATCATTGGGCCTGTATATTTTCAGTATTTGGCTATTTCACAAAAAGCTGTTGTGAAAATTTTGCTGAAGAGTATTTTGTTTACTTTCAGTAACATACTGAGGAAGCAGATCTAGTCTTGGGACCACTGGGTCAAAGGATCCAGAACAGTTTTTGTAGCTCTTGCTGAAATTGCTCTTACTTATCAGAAAAATGTTAGCAACAGCTATTTCAATATAATTGCCAAAACTTATAATTTTAAATTATCTTTGCTAATCTGATGTCTATTGATTGCTATCTCCAAATATTTTCATTTTTACTACTTTGACCTCTAGAGTTTTGAGTAATGTTCAGGTACTTGTTGATAATTTCTCTAGGCCTAAACACCTGTATGTCTTAGTCTTAAAAATTTCCATAAATTCCTTACAAAGTACATAGATTGGATTTTTAGAGGAAATTTAGGGCAACAATTGTATTTCCTCCCCGTATTTTTCCTTTATTCTGCTTATTTCATGTATATATTTCTCTTCCTTACTATAAACTTTTTTTTCCATATTTTTGGAGGGGGGAAAGCAAGCTACCCCTTTATTTTTTGTTTTCTTCCTATTCAGTCTTTTCCTGTTTTCATCTCAGATGGCAAGAATATATTTACGGTTTCCCAAAGTCATCTTTTCTTTTTCTGAATAATCCAATTTTATTCAAATATCTGCCCATTAAAGTAGAGTAAACATTCATTCATCGATTCTGGTAATTTCCTCCTCAGTCAAATTATTTTTATATGTTATCTTTGAGTCATCATACTTTCAAATAAGATAAATTCATTCCTGGTGAAAGGCTAATAAGACTGCCCTATTCAAGTGAGAAGGCAGTAGAATTTCTCTAAAACATTTGAGCAAGTAAGAACCTTGGGAAAGGGTAAAAAAGGCAGGGTTAACCAGCTCCTCATTCTTCCTTTCAGAGAATAGAGAATTTACTGGAGATAAACCTCTTGATTGTAATGACTATTTGAAGGCCTTCAGGAGCAAGGAGCATCTTCCTATACATCAGAGAATGTATACTAGAGAGAAACCTTGCAAATGTAGTAAATGTGAGAAGGCCTTCAGGGATAAGACAGAACTTAGAGTGCATCAGCGAATTCATACTGGAGAGAAACCTTATGAATGTAGTGAATGTAGGAAGGCATTCAGGAGCA